>NC_089839.1:72461251-72761251 GCF_035609145.1 Eleutherodactylus coqui
GGAAACACCTTTAATACTACTGCTGCTTATAACAGTAGTAGTTGTAGTGTTAACACTACTATTTCTACTAAGTGAAAGTGATAGTATCACCACTAATAATGATAGCATGTAATGGTAGTAGAGGTATTAGTATTTATATGATTACTAATAAGTAACAGTAGCAATAGTCATAGTTAGTGTTGAGCACACCTATCCAGTAGAACCCAGTTTTGGGTAAAACTTTGCTGAAGGTTTGGTTTAGCATGAACCCAAAACAAGCATTAGCAAAGCTTGACAAAGTGGTTCTACTGGTTTGATTGATTCAACATAACTCCTGAACATTGGTGTGTAACACTGTCCAAGAGCCATAAAAAAATCTTGTGTCACCTGTTTAGAGAGTTATACAGGGCTTTTGTGCCTCTTTGTGTTCTATAGCAGTTTTAGGGATTTTAATGAACTTCTGATTCAGTTTGAACTAGTATGGACCAAAAAAATGTTTGCAAACGTTCACTGAACCAGTCAAACCGAACTTTTCAAAAATTCGCTCATCATTAGTCATAGTACTTATAATATTACTACTAAAGTAGCAGCAGTAATGTTAAAATGACCCTCCAATCCTGGATAACCAAGATGGCTACTACGATTTCTCTGACTACTTAATACACACTGCCCATATTGCCCAGTCCTGCCTACAGGAGTCATGGTAGCCAATCACAACAGCATGTAGTGTCTTAAACTACTGATGCACTACCAATGCATAGTGTGCATAAAGTAGTCAGAGGAATGGTGTGACCATCTTGGTTTGTCCAGGGCACTTTAATAATCCTATTACTATTAAATGCAACCTATATTTTATATTGAAACTTTAACTTCAATAATCTTCTACAAACCATGCCAAAGATGTAATCCAAAACAGCCAATGAAATTTGTTCAACACTGGCTCAAGGCTAAAAAGAACCTATCAGTTCATGGGAGCAACATAAACTAATTTTATGGGTTCATAAGACCAGGCTGGGTTGATTGAGCTCATAAACTTAGTTAGACATGCGCAAACAACCTAACAGGTTCCCATTGAATTTAGCCAAGGATGGTTTTCCTGCATTAAAATATTGCGTTGCTGTTGGTGATCTATAATGCAGCAATACATAGCATAAGACAGTACAAAGCTAAAATTTGTTGTATCGATCACTGAAACCATTGTCATGTGACAGAGGTGCTGGGTCTAACTAGACCACTGTCTCATTATTTAGGTTGTATTGCAATATCAACCCCATTTACAGGAGAAATATGTAGTATATAAAGATAATAATTCCCCCACACCTCCCCAAAGTATTCTCTGCCCTTTTGGGGGCAAGTAAAAGAAAAAGTGAAGATAAAACAAAAAATAATTATAAAACAATAACAACAATAATAATAGTAACAAAGTTGAGCAAACAATCGACCATATACAAAAAAAATTGCACAGGTTGAGTACAAACAAAGAAACAATTCAGTGCAAGATGATTTTATTGGTATCTCTGCAAGAACTACCATCTCCAAGAAAGTTTTGGCCAATAAGGGTGCATTCACAAGAGCGTATGCATACATAGCTGAGCAGAAAAACGCACACCCACATATGCGCACAACACGCGTTAATGCAGGTCCGTGCAGCATTGCTTTCAATGGAGCCGCGGCTGCTGCCGGCGGCCCAATTGAAAGCAATAGGATGCTGGCTCCCCTGTGGTGATTTTCAGGGTAAGGCTTTAAATTTCCCAAAATAAGTTGGAGACTTAACAATAGATAGTTTAATTTTAGTTTTTTTCTGCGTAATAAAAAAGTTAATTTCAACCCCGCAAGAAATATTTTTTTACTATTTTTCAGACATTAAAAATTAATGTGTAAAAAAATAGTTAAAAAGTAAAACTCTATCTGCCATGAGACACAATGTAAAATGTCTTCAATAGCATAAAAAGGTGTGGCTGTTTAAAAGTGTACGGTAATTAAATATCGCTGTATTGTGACATCACTGTGAATGTTATTCGAGTGCTGTGACATCACTGTGTGGATTATTCCTATTCAATAACATCACTATTAGAGATGAGCGAGCATACTCGCTAAGGACAATTACTCGATCGAGCATTGTCCTTAACGAGTACCTGCCCGCTCGGAAGAAAAGATTCGGCTGCCGGCGCAGGTGAGAGGTGAGTTGCGGCAGTGAGCAGGGGGGAGTAGGGGGGAGAGAGGGAGAGAGAGATCTCCCCTCCGTTCCTCCCCGCTCTTCCCTTTGCCGCTCCCCACCCGCCGACAGCAGCCGAACCTTTTCTTCCGAGCGGACAGGTACTCGCTAAGGGCAATGCTCGATCGAGTAATTGCCCTTAGCGAGTATGCTCGCTCATCTCTAATCAACCAGCACTATAAATTTAATTAGTAGATTAACTTTGTGTTATGAAATTATTGGGGGTAATTTATTAAGACTGGCATTTTAGTCACACATGGTTTTGCTGATGTGGTTTTTCATGCATTTTTTATGCATCCAAACTGCCCTGTGTGAATATACTCCTGATTAGGGTGGGGGACTGAAGCACAAATTTCCCTATCTAGTGATACAGTATGTAATTAGAGAGTTTATTCAGTTTTTAAAAATTAATGGCCAATCCTTGGGATAGACCATCAATATATGCCTTCCCCTCCAGGCAACAAGAACCATGAGAAGATTGTACAACAAATTAGCAACAATAATAATCTTTATTTATATAGCGCCAACATATTCCGCCGTGCTTACAGGACAAGGGGAATAAAAACAAGACCACTGTTACATGAAGTAATCAATTAATGGAAACAGTAGGGATGAGGGTCCTGCTTACATACTACAAATAATGGGGTGATACAGAAGGTAAAGAGGCTGGAGATGTGCACAGTATGGGGAGGTGGGGAATGAGGGATGCTAAACACACAGACAATAGTCAAATTGGGCCGTATAGTGGCTAAATCGGAATGACTGCAGGGGGCGGTTGATTACATCTAGCAGGGATTGCAGTCTGTAGGACAGGGAGAATGTTATCAGGCGGAGTAAAGAGGGTTTGCGTTTTTAGAGCACGCCTGAAATTTTGTGTGTCAATGATTGCCCGGATAGTTTTGGGTAGCGCGTTCCAGAGGACCGGTGCTGCTCTGGAGAAGTCTTGGAGGCGAAAATGAGAGGTTTGAATTAAAGGGGCCATTAGTCTGATTTCGTTAGTAGAGCGGAGGGCACGGGCTGGGTGGTGAATTGAGATGGAAGAAGCAATGTGGGATGGTGCGGTGCTGTGGAAGGCTTAGTGGATGAGGGTGGTGGGTTTAAATTGTATTTTTTATTTGACGGGCAGCCAGTGCAGTGACTGGCACAGGGCAGAGGCATCCGAGTAGTGGCTTGGCAGGAAGATGAGCCTGGCGGCCGCCTTCAGTATAGATTAGAGAAGGGCGAGTCTAGCATGCGGGAGGACAATCAGCAGCGAGTTGCAGTAATTGAGCCCAGAGTGGATGAGGGCAACAGTGAGCATTTTTAGCATGTCCACGATGAGAAAAGGGCAGATTCTTGCGATATTCTTGAGGTGCAGCTGACATGTTCAGGCCAGAGATGGGATATAGGGGGTAAAGGAGAGATTGGAAGTGGGCATGCTGTCTGGGAGTTATGGTGGTGCCACATACTGAGATGGAGATGTCAGGATGAGGCCGGTTAGTATAGGGCGGAAACAGGAGTACGTCTGTTTTTCAGAGGTTCAGTTTTAGGTAGAAAGAGGACATATTGTTAGAGACAGTGGACAGACAGTCGGTGACGTTCTGGAGGAATGTTGCTATGATGTCATGGGAAAAGGTGTATAGCTGGGTGTTGTCAGCATAGCGATGGTACTGAAAGCCAAATCTCCTGATGTTTGTCCAATAGGGGCTGTGTAGATGGAGAAGAGGAGGGGGCCAAGGACCGAACCCTGGGGGACCCCAACAGCAAGGGGAAGAGGGGCGGAGGTGCAGCCAGAAAAGGAGATGCTGAAGGAGTGGTCCGATAGGTAGGAGGAGAACCAGGAGAGAGCAGTGTTCTTTAGTCTAATGGAGCAAAGCATACTGAGGAGGAGTTTGTGGTCAACAGTGTCAAATGCTGTGGAGAGATCAAGGAGGATTAGTAGGGAGTAGTCACCCCGCGATTTAGCCTTCAGGAGGTCATTTGACACTTTAGTCAGGGCGGTTTCTGTCGAGTGTAGAGGGTGGAAGCCAGACTGTAGGGGGTTGAGAAAAGAGTTTTCTGAGAGATAACTTATAAGGAGGGAGTAAACCAGTTCTAATAGTTTGGAGATGAAGGGGAGATTTGAGACGGGTCGGTAGTTGGCAGCATCAGAGTCAAGAGTCGGTTTCTTTAGCAGTGGGGATATGACAGCATGTTTGAATGAGGAGGGGAAGTTCAAAGAGAGATTGAATATAGTGGTGAGGTGGGAGATGACCACTGGGGAGAGGGACCAGAGGAGATGGGAAGAAAAAGGGTCGCTAGCTCAGGTGGTGGGGTTAGCAGAGGAAGACAATCTGGAGACTTCTTTTCCTGTCATTGGTCTGAGTACAGACACTGAGCAGAAGCTAGATGCAGTACTGACGAGACTAGGGTCAGGGCTAGACTGGGATTGGGAGGTTATTTCCTGCCAGATGTTGTCGATTTTCTTTTTGAAGTAAGCAGCCAGCTCTTCAGCACTGAGATCCATCACTGGGGGCTGCTATTTTGGGCTGAGAAGGGAGTGAGAAGTTGCAAAGAGTTTTTTAGGGTTGTGAGATAGTGAGGACACGAGAGAGGTGAAGTAGACTTGTTTGGTATAGTGGAGGACTAGGTTGTAGGTTCTGAGCATGAATTTGAAATGGAGAAAGTCTGTGGACTTTTGGGACTTTCTCCACAGCTGTTCAGCACATCTAGAGCACCGCTGGATGAAGCGCATTTGAGGCGGGAGCCATGGTTGCCATGGTCTGCACCGGATGGCTCCCGGGGGGGGGGAGGGGGTGCTGCTTCATCCAGAGCATGTTTGAGAGTGGTATTATAATGCGCGGCAGCCAGGTTAGGACAGGAAAGAAGAGAGATAGGGGACAGAGAAGACTATACGGACTCAGCAAAGTTATAGGTGTGTACGGCCTGAAGGTTCCTGTATTGCCATCCCTATGAGTGGGACAGGCAATGAGTTGTGAGAGACCAAGGGAGGAGGTGAGCGATAGAAGCTGAGCTGTAGATGGGGAGATATGGTCATCGGTTGGGATGTTAAAGTCTCCTGGGGTGAGAGCTGGGATTTTGCAGGAGAGGAGGTGGGGGAGCCAGGCGGCAAAGTGATGCAGAAGCAGGTGAGGAGGACCTGGGGGGGTCCTAGGGCATGTACCTTGAATGATGGAAAAGTGAGTGAGGGTACCGAGAGGATGACCTGTAAGGTGTATTGTGGGTAGAGCGCCTACTACTCCACCACGACTGTTTTCCGGTCTTGGGCTATGGGAGAACTGCAAGCCATTGTAAGACAATTCAACAGGGAAGGCAGTGTCAGACTGCTGATCCGCGTTTTTGTGAGAGCTAGCAGTTTAAGGGATTTAGCAGTGAAAAAGTCATGGATGGTGGTGAGTTTGTTGCATGCCGCCTGGCAATTCCAGAGTGCACATTAAAAGGAAACTGGGGAGGGTATGCAAGGACTAGTGGTTGGGCTAGAAGGGTGTCTCTGTGGGGCAGGTTGGAGGCAATAGTTAGGAGCACTAGAGGGTGGGCCAGTATTGGGAGAAATATCCCCTGCTGCTAGTAACAGCAGGATAGCGAGGGTGAGCAGGTGGGTAGGGGATTTATGAAGGCAATAGTTATGTTTCACTGTGGCTTCAGGAGGATTGAGGTGTTTTAGGAAAGTGAAGAGTGCGTGTAAGCTGTGTATGGGTGAAGAAAGGGGAGAGGAGCTGATATGGATAGAATGCACCAGAGATGGGCGCTGGAGGTAAGTTTGAAAGAAAAAAGTAAAGATAAGAATGGAGACTACAGTAGTAGTAATGGTCAGGAATTGCAGGGTTTTCAGACATTTTTTGCGGCATACTTGTCTCTTGCCATGTTGAACTGCCATGTTTAACTGCATAAAGGTACACTTGATCCTGGTCACACTTCATCACAGGGAAAATCCACATGGGTGCACTGCCACATGCGTGTCAGTACCGTATTTTTCGCTTTATAAGACGCACTTTTTCCGCCTCCAAAGCGGGGGGGAAAGTTCGTGCGTCTTATAAAGCGAATGTGCCGAAAATTCGTTCCAATCGGCATTTGTAGCGCGATCGCGAATTTAATGCGTGGACGCGATTTATTTAGCACGATTGCGCGTTAAATTCGCGATCGCACGAACAAATGTGTGATCAGTTAGAAGATTTCTCTCCTGTCAAAAAAATAAAATATTACTTACCTCCCCTAGCATTCTGCGGCGCTGCTGCAGGCTGTCGCTCCCACCTGGTCCCCGGCAGAGCATTGCTTTCTGGATGCGGGGCTTGAAATCCCCACCTCCAGAAAGCTAATACTGTGAAGTAACATCATTGAATGGCTGCGATTGGCTAACACACGTGCGCCTTCAGCCAATCACAGCCATTCAATGATGTCATTGAATGGCTGTGATTGGCTGACGGCGTGTGTTAGCCAATCACAGTATTAGCTTTCTGGAGGCGGGGATTTCAAGCCCTGCATCCAGAAAGCAATGCTCTTCCGGGGACCAGGAGGGAGCGACAGCCTGCAGCAGCTCCGCAGAACGCCGGGGGAGGTGAGTAATTATTTTTTTTCCCCTATTTTCCCGCTCTAAAACGGGGGTGCGTCTTATAGACCGGTGCGTCTTATAGACCGGTGCGTCTTATAAGGCGAAAAATACAGAAAATGAAAACTACTTTTAAAACAAAGCAGCAGCCAACAGCTGGGACGGACTAGTTTAATTAGGTTAATTAAGCAACTACCGTAGCCAGTGATCTGCCCAGAGGTTTTATGGCTAACTTACATAAATAACACCTCCACACTAAAACTGGACATAGAAGTGGGGGATAATACTATATGGGGGAGGGCACGCCAAAGATACACAAAATATGAGCAGTATTCAATCTAGGCAGGAGACATGTACCATAGACATAACAGTGGCAATATGCAAAGATGTAGCAATGATAAAGATTAAGTATAGATGAGGAGACAAGTTGTCTTGTGGGTTCATTAGAGGTCAATGTAAAAAATATAGATTATACCCTTTTTTTCCCTTGGACAACTTTAGAATATTTGTAGTATATTCACATGCAACTAGATGGACGTTGTCTTCATTCGGCCTAGCATACCATATTACTATGTTACTATGCAGCAGATCTGTTGCGGAAATTTCTACAAAAGCAATGTTGTGCTATTCATCTGTATGGGCTTTGAAAGGATCAATGCAAATGCTGCAGTAACAACCCAATTAAGATTAATGGAACTAGCGTTGTTTCACATAAATTTCTGTATCACAGCTGCCATGTGTAAGTATATCCTAAGAGAAGTATCACACACACTTTTCAACCCAAGAAACTACATCATTTGAATGAATTATAAGACTATTGTTAGTAGTTGGAGTTCAATGCATTAATAATACATTTTAATCGGCTCGTATACGCTATTCTTCCAAGATATTATCTGATTAAGCATAATCTTCTAAAGTTAAGGACATTACTGTATGCATGTGACTATGAATAATGGAATAGTACTTGGTCAACCACATTCTACTCTACCATATTTTTCATAACCCAATCTTGGATCATCTTCCTAACTTTAAAGTACTGATTGCCTATTCTCAGCAATAGTATAATGGCAGGGGTACACCACCTGGGACCCCCACTAATCAGGTGTTCGCTGGGCCAGTGTGCTCATATCATAAGCTGATTTCTGCAGAAAGCACATGGGTATGTTCTGTATGGTGTTATAGGCAAAGTTCCCATTCATTTCACTAGGAACTTTTGCCTGTAATACCAAGCCTGGCCACTCCAATGGGAACAAAGCCATCTGCTTTTTTCAAAAAACAGCTCAGGCACACCAGCCCAGAGAACAACTGATCTACAAGGGTCCTGTTTGATGTAAACCTGCCAGTCTTCCATTGATGGACAACCCCTTTAATTCCTCTACATGTAAACTCATCTTATCTTAATCAACCTTAAAGGAAACCTGTCACCAGATTCCTACTGCCCAAACCACAGGCAACACGAACCTAGGTATGCCTATTACCCCTGTGTAAGTGTGTTTCAGGATAAACACACTTTGAAGTTTGAAAAGAGCTAAGAGTCAAAGAGGTGGTCCGGGCCGGCCCTCCCTTTCCACTGCATGTTGCCTGACAGCTAGCTGCCTATGCACAAAAGAAGAGTGTCAGGCAACATACTGTCAATAGGGAGGAGTCGGTGCTGCCCGCCTCTTTGACCCGGAGCTTGTTTCGAGTCAAACTTCAAAGTCTGTTGTTTCTGAAATGCAAGAGCATTTCAAAATAACACATCCACAGAGACAATTGGCATACCTGTCCCGTATTCGGGCAAAATGAACCCAGAGGTAAGTTCCCTTTAAAGGAGAATATATTTTGAATATGGCATGTGTGGACTGAGTGCAGTTCTGAATTAGAGAACACCCTATTATAAGCCAATGCACTTTGTCTCAAGGTAAATAAGATTTCCCCTTTATACTTGGCGCACATTCTATGTATATACAATAAAAGGGTATTATAGCAGATTAGAAAGACCCCCATAAGAATCCTTCTTGAAAAGTATTGTTGCTGACAGCCGTGACCTCTGTGAGTCTGCATGTTTACCCATAATTCATAATTAACAAAGACATTAGAACAGGCACTGGGGGTTTGTGTGCTTTATTTCTTTCTAACTGGGCAGCACTAATGCTGAAAGTGCTCCCTGTTCAGTGATTTAACATTTCAGGAAATCTTGGAGAGGCAGCAGAAGCCTCCTTATATAGTTCATACTCAGGGACTTTGGTTATACAGATATGGCTGTGATAATTATTCAGCTCTTGTTATTGCTGTACTTCTGCACCTGATCCCTGAGCCATTAGAGCACTCTGCAGGTTATTACAACTGTCAAACATCAAGGTCTCTTTTATAGTCTCTCAACTATGTGGTTATCACTTACTTCCTTTAAATTCTCCATCTGCATACAAGTCTCCAATGTTCTAAAGTAACAAATATCTGGTAACATTTTTTTTAATTACTCCCTCAAATGAGTTGTCTGTGTTATCAGCACATTAAATTTAAATAGCAATATATTCACTTAGTTTAGTCTTTCAATGCCCCCTTTTGGTTGATTTGCTATTGCAATGGGTTGTAGGTTTTATTGACACGATGAAAAATGCAACAACATTTTAATTTGCAACACATTTATTATTGCTGTATGAATTATGATCATTATTATTATTGGTATTTTTATTATTGGAATCTTACATATTTGCATTCTGGTATTTGTAGTCAAATCAGCCTATCACCTCTTTCACATGAGCGAAGCGTTTTCACGCAGGTCGCATCGCATCAAAAAATCTAATTCCCCCCAAAATTTGCGTTTTCTCGTCCATTGATATGGCTACATCGCATGAAAAAGATGCTGAGTGGCGGTCGGCAGAATGGCTCTATTTAACTTAAAAAGCTAAATGGAGCCAGCTGTCTTCTTCATTGGGCGCCGGACCAAGGTAAACTCCCTCCCCATCCCCTTTTTTAGCTCCCATAGGAACCTATGGGAGCTCCTTACAATTTTCGTCAAAAGATAGGTTATTATGACCTGTCTTTTGACACTGCAAAGAAAATCGCAACTAAAAATCACCATCGATTTTCAACTACCTGTAGGCTGTTTTTTGGCTTATCTGAGTTTTAGCCCCTTCAAGACCAGGAATTTTTTTTTTTTACTTTTGTTTCTTTGTCCCAGCCTTCCAAAAGCCATAACTCTTAGAATTTTCTATCAACATACTGTCGATGCCTAAGGGCCTGTTATTTGTGGGACGAGTTGCATTTTTAATGGTACAAATGAATCTACCATACAATGCACTGAAAAACTTTAAAAATCTTTTGAGTGGGGGTAATTGCAAAAAAAAAAAAAAAAAGCAAGGGTGCCATTTTTGCTTAGGTAGTAGTTGGCTTTTACAGCATTTACAATGTAGAAAATGACCTTTTGATTAAATAAGGTTTTATGTTAAACATTTTTTTTTAAGTTTTAAATTTTTTTTCTGTTTGTCATGCTATCTATAAAAAAATAACATTTTGCATTTTGCACATTGACCACTAAGGCAATAGTGACTTAATATACTTAAGGCCCTTTTAGACAGGACGAGGGTTGGGCTAACAATGCCCGACCCTCGTCCCAGTGTATCCTCGCTTCTGTGCTGTTACACAGGAGCACGTATCGCTGAGAGCACGGCCAGCAGGGAGACGGGACTGCTGGAGGAGAGTTCTCTCTCCACTCTCCGCTCGCCCCTCTCCATCCACTGTAAGCTGCGGCCGTTCAGTACTGAACGGCTGCCGTTTACATTGAATGATGTTTTGCTCAGTTTTTAACCATGCTTAAAACTGAACGACTGTAAGATTCTCATCCAGTCATTCTATTTCTGCATGCATTTACATGGGGCAATTATCATTCAAACCTCACGGGAGCGCAGGAGCCTGAACAACCTGAACAATATTTGTCCCTGCACAATGACCTTTGTAAGGTCACAGAGCATGTCTAGAGAACTCTCCCATAGAAGTCATTGGGTCAACACATGTCCATTGTGTCCATAGTGTCTATGGCCCTGCTGTGAAACATATATACTGTTAAGTAGCCTGTCAGTCAGGGCAGATGGGTCAGGTTACTAGATCCTAATGAATAAGCTGGACTCAACTCTTGCTTAGAGCTACAGACACTAGCTGAAGGTTCTACAAAATCCCTGTACATTAGCCTATAAGTGACAGACAGCTGGAATCAGCATGCCCGTCACTATAATGTGCTGTCCCCAGTGAAGACCACATAAAGTGATAGGTTTTCTTCACATTTTATGGTTTAAAGGGAGCTGTCACTTTTCCTGACATGTCTTCTTTTTAGTAAATACTTGCATTTGCCATGAAATAAAACAATTGTCTTCTTGGAATTTTGCATTATGCCATTCCTTTTTCATCCCTCCTAAAAATGTATGAATAAATTGACCACTAGGTGTTACCAGGGGCGTAACTATAGAAGATGCAGGGGATGTGGTTGCACCCGGACCCAGGAGCCTTGGGGGGCCCATAAGGCCTCTCTTCTCCATATAGGGAGCCCAGTATTGTGAATAAAGCATTATAGTTGGGGGCCTCGTTCCAGGTTTTGCATTGGAGCCCAGGAGCTTCAAGTTTTGCCTCTGGGTGTTACCAGTGGGGAAGGGGGTCCCTACATATGCTGACTACTGTCTTGCTACTGCTAACAACGCTAGATGGTGCAGGGACATACCCTGGACCTTTTTAGGTATAGGCTCATCAGGATTATGTAACTAGGGCTCTTTTACATGAGCGTTGTGTTGCAACGCCGGCCACATCACAGCCAAAATACAAGTGAAAAGGAAAAAGCCATGATTGAGTCGGGACCAAAATTAGGGTTTTCTCGTCCATTCACTCGGCTAAATGCGGTGTATTAGTTTAAAAATACGCCGCAGCCTGGAAAGACTTCTAATGTCTAAATAGAGCCAGCTGTCATGTTTTCACAGTGTTGGATGCTGCTAAACTCCCTTCCATTTTTTGTCGCTCCCATAAGAGTCTATGGGAGTCGCCACATATATCGGAGAAAAAAGATAGGGAAAGACCTATCTTTTCTGGCAGCGTACAAATTTGGTTGGCAATTTCGGTTGTGTATGCCCTATCTTTTCTGGTGAGACATTTTTACGCAGCTGAAAATCGGTCATCTGAACGAATACATTGGAAACCAATGCCTCAGATGGTTGCGATTTTCATCCGACATATTTGCACTGTTAAAAAGCCGCATAAACATTCTTGTATGAGTAAAGCCTAAAGGGGTTGTCTGAGACATTTATAATTGATGACCTATCCTCAGAATAGCGCCCTGGGTGGGTACTGAAGACACAGCTCCCACTAAATTCAATGGGAGCCGCGCCTGTAGTACCAATCCGGGCAACTGCAATACTGACAGCACTATCTGCTTTTACTCACAGTGGGCCTGACTATCAGCTGATTCAGGGGGATCCCAAAAAGCGGATCCTGCCAATCAACTATCCCGAGAATAAGTCATGAATAATTAAAATCCTGGACAACCCGGTAACCTTGCCCAGACCTGGCTATTTCATCTAGAACAAAACAAAACCAGGCAATCATAGCCAATGTTGGATCAGGGACTAATCAGCTACTGCAATGAGGAATGCTAGACAATGCCAATTTGACATTGCCTGGCATATATACGCCGCAGCCTTACCATGTGAACGGGCAAGAAAATGGGAGATTTAGCCGTGACTTGGTGGCGGCTTTCTCCTGCTCATGCGATTTTCGGACGCGATGCGAGCAGATGAGAATCGCAATGCTCATGTGAAAGAGGCCTATCAGTGAAGGGATGGGGGAGGTTAGAATATGGGAAAGTATGCCCAGTCAAGGGATATTTTTCTATAGGCCCTGTAACTTAATGAATATGGTTTCTTCTTGTACAATAGTTACAACTATAATCAATAGTCCTGTCTGAAAGTTTTGAGATTATTTCTGCAGTTTTGGCTGTTTGCATTTGTCATGTTATTTGCATCTCTTATGGTACTAACTAGTGTCTTGTTAATGACTTATCCTGGTAAACCAGAGCTAATTCTCTTACCGTAAACCCATGCATTTCTATTAGCAGTAATGATTTCTTTCCAATGCCGCATTCAGTGAACATAGGGTTCCAATAAGTGATCATAGATTATAAATACTTGTTAAACCATTGTGCACTCTCGCTGATGGTCCTCTTCCATTCACATTAAGCCTATCAATTTATCTTGTAAAGTAGTAAAATGGCAATGTGTTAATTTCATTTTAGAATGTGCTTAATAAATGATTGCCCTACTTTTATGTGATCTTGGAGAACAGTGTTGGTTTTATTGGAAAAGGAGTCTGCTCCTGAAAGGCACTTTCAATTTTGTTTGTGTTCAGATTTATTTCATTATAAAGTTCATAAAATTTTCAATTGCTGCTTTTTAGCGAAAAAGAACAAAACTTAAATGCAAAGTATTGTAATATTTAATTATACAGGATCCTGGGAATTGTACCTGTGAGTAGCATTAAGAAGTTTGTGTATGGTTTCTAAGGGTTTATTCACATGTGCTCAGGACGTGCACTTGGCATGCTTGTTTGAAGTGTGTTGCTGAAGGTGTACCCTATAGATATAGTATATAATGGTATGCTTATAGGTTTGAAGGGAAATTGTAGAGTTATGTGAAGTCGCACTGTTTGACCCCTTGCGCTGCCTTCATACTGGCGTGAAAATTGTGTGAGATTTATGCATGGCTAGACACACAAATCTTGCATAAAAAGTATTCTTTTGAATGGGTTCATACATGTGAGCGATGTTTTCCTGCATGGCCCCACGATGTGATGCTATGCAGGAAACAAATCGTGGCATGTTCTATCTAGCTGCAAGATCTCGCATCACAGCCCTGTTGTCTTCAATTAGGCCAGCAGCAGCGCTGGCCCCATTGAAAGCAATGGGAGAACTCTGTTGCGGCTGTGATGGTGGCCAGTCCCCTGCTACGGTCTCCGTTGTTTTGCAGTGCTGGGTCCTAGCTTAACATCTGACCATTGACAACATCTGCATGCAGTTTGTATGTTCTACGAGTCTCTTTGTGTGAGTTTTCTCTTCACAATAATGATCTTTCACATATAGTGCATACATTTGTTAAGAAGAACGAAGAAAAGAAGAACTTTTGTGGCTCTTGAACAGTGTTTTAACTAATTTTATGGTTATTAATGAAGTTCCCATATGGTTCGAAATAATTCAGACTGAACCAAACTTTTTGCTGAAATTTGCAGAACTGGCCAAACCGAACTTTTCAAAAGTTCTCTCAACACTAATAAGGGCTCTTTCACACATGTGCTTTTTACTATGATTAATTGTGGTAAAGCACTCTCATTGATTTCATTGGGACTTTGCAGACATGCCGTGATTTTCGAGCTCGGTCTGCTCTATTTTTCTGCATTTGGCGCACCTCATCACCCATCACAATGATGGGGTGTGCTAAAACTCTATGTCGGAGGCAGAAACCTATGAAAGTAAAATCGCATTAAAACACAGCGATCAAAATTGTGGCGTTTTGCCAAGCGCATATGTGAGAGTGGCCTAACAATAAATATGGCTGGATGAGTGGAAGACTGGTACAGAGGGAAAATAGACGCTGCCTTCGAGATCTTGAAAGCTACAAGGAGGAGGGGACAATAGGCAAAGGTAGAAGGTGTACATTTGATAGTATGATAACATCAGGATTACTGTAGGCTGTATGCTTTTCTAAAGAGGTGAGTTTTCAGGTTACTTTTAAAGGTTTTCAAAGATGCAGGAGAGTCTGGATATTTTGGGGAAGCAAGCTCTAGAGTAGGGAGGATGCAGAGGAGAAATCTTATAGAGGGTTTTGTGAAGAGCAGATAAGAGGAACTCAAATGAGATCTTGTGAGGACTGGATGTTATATGTAATGAGGTAATGGGAGATAAGGTCACAGATGTATGGAAGTGACTGGTTGTGGACAGCCTTGCATGTTATTGTTAATAATTTAAACTGAATTTGCTGGGCTATGGGTAGCCAGTGAAGAGATTGGTAGGGGAGAGGCAAAGGTGGACGAAGAGAAATAGACTCACCAGGGATCAGAGTTGAGGATGGATTAGGGGGATGGAAAGGTGTTAGAGGGAAAAAAGGATGTTGTAGTTGTCTAGGCTAGAGATGATAAGAGCATGAACCTGGACTTTTGTTAACTCAACTTTGAGCAAAGATTAAATTCAAGAAATGTTTTCGAGGTGATGGCGACAGAAAGGTAAGGGTAACTTAGTGACATTTCAGAAAAGGTCCAAGGGTGACCATGCTCTTTGAAGAGAAAGTCTAATTATAATCTGTTCTAAAGCTGCAACATAGCTTGCCTATGATCCAAAATTCACTGAATGTTTTGCATCGGCTTAATTGAAGCCCTGCTTGCACCCAAATAATATATTGTGCATAAAATAAGCAATTTATAATAAAAAAAACTTAGCAATGTGTTCTTCAAAGAAGGGTTTACTAAAATTCTTCGACAATGTGGAAATGAAAAGAAGCCTTTGTTGTAGTCACTGCTGTTAAAGGTTCCCTAATATTGCATTTTGTTTAAAGATCAGAAATAAAGCACTGCATACAGTGAACCAACTATTTAATATGTTGTATTGTTGTAGATACGTCTATTTCACAGGAGCATCTTGAATTCTCTGAATTAAACAGCATCATAAAACATTTCAAAGTTCATTAAAAATCTTACAAACTTCTGAAGATTTGCTACTCAGCATGGTAATAGCCAAACTGAAATGAGGTTTTCTTTCACATAATCCTTGTCAATTCATTTTCACTCAAACATGGAAAATTGCATCTGATATTATAAAACCAGACTTCTTAGGATCAACAGACAGACTGACAGGATCATTTAATGTTGATCTATCACCATTTTTTCTATACACAACTAAATAGAAAAATCAATTATTATATATTGTACTTACTATATATTGAGAGGACAGGTAACTAAGCTTCAGTTAACAAAGGTTCTTTGCTGCAGGATACTTCTCAGGTCACAAGGAACTTTGCTATAGGGTACTTCTCAGTTCTCAGGGAACTTCTCATTTCATGTATCCCAGCATAGTCTACAATTATTGCTAACTGAACTCCAGATACCATGAGGTAAAGACATTGCAAGTCAAAGCATAGCCAGAGGTCAGAGCCAAAGATCAAAATGTGCCGCCATACTAGAGAGCAGAGAAGAAATGGAGCCACAAAAGTAGCCAAGTACTAGGTTTACAACTCAGCAGCTCAAATGTCACAACCATGGTAAAAGGACAGGAATCTAAAGGAGGAGTGGAGGAAGAGACAGAGTCGGGGACTGCCAGGAATATTAATAACACTGGTCAACAGTGAAAACCTTTCCGATTTGAAAATACCGTATATACCGGCGTATAAGGCGACGGGGCGTATAAGACGACCCCCCAACTGTCACCTTATACGCTGGTATTCAGTGGAGAAAAAAAAAAAATTTTATTACTCACCTCCCACGGCGTTCTGTCGCGCTCCGGCAGGATGTCGCTCGCTCCTCGTCCCCGGCGCAGCATAGCTTTCTGAATGTGGGGCTTGAAATCCCCGCTTCCAGAAAGCTAATACACACGCCGGCAGCCATGACATCATTGAATGGCTGTGATTGGCTAAAGCACACGTGGCTTCAGCCAATCACACTATTCAATGACATCATTGAATGGGTGTGATTGCTAACACGTGCGCCTTCAGCCAATCACAGCCATTCAATGATGTCATTGAATAGTGTGATTGGCTGAAGCCACGTGTGCTTTAGCCAATCACAGCCATTCAATGCTGTCATGGCTGCCGGCGTGTGTATTAGCTTTCTGGAAGCGGGGATTTCAAGCCCCGCATTCAGAAAGCTATGCTGCGGCGGGGACGAGGAGCGAGCGACAGCCTGCCGGAGCGAGCGACATCCTGCCGGAGCGCGACAGAACGCCGTGGGAGGTGAGTAATAAAATTTTTTTTTTTTACACTTTTTTTTTGTTTGTTTTACCGGCGCATAAGACGACCCCCGACTGCAGAGCAGATTTTTCGGGGTTCAAAAGTCGTCTTATACGCCGGTATATACGGTAGGTATTTCTTAATCATTTCATCATGGAAGAAACAAAAATGTTATTAAAAACTTTGAGTTAGCGCTTGGCTCTATGATGTTGCCCATTTAAGTTAAATAAATATATGTACTTTTATTCAAATACACAAGGTTAGATGAGTGAAATCATTAAATGAACAAAAGTATATATAGTAAAATAGTTGAATAACTAAAATTCAATTCAGGTTCCGTAATTCTTAAATCTTAGAATTGATGTGTATATATTACAATATAAAAAAGGCAATTAAGTGTTTTCCAAATTCTTTTGCCCCCTCTACACATAAAACGTGGACTCATGAAGAACTTTGTAAATGTGATGAACCAGGGTGGAGAGCTTTTCAGTACCTCAGAAGAGAATTTCCACAGCTCAGTGTTGCTAAAGTTAAAGAAGGTATCTTCACTGGCCCACAGATTCGTCATCTTTTTAAAGACAAAAACTTTGAGTAAGTTCTTCTGGGTCATGAGAAAGCAGCATAGGAGGCATTTTAAGATGTTGTGCATGGCTTCCTGGGAAATCGGAAGAGTTGACAACTACGTTGAGATTGTGAATAAACTTCTAGAAAATTACCACCGATTAGGTTGCAACTAAGGATGAGCGAGTATACTCGCTAAGGCACTACTCGTCCGAGTAATGTGCCTTAGACGAGTATCTCCCTGCTCATCCTTAAAGATTCGGGGTCTGCTGCGGAGCGGGGAGCTGCAGGGGAGAGCGGGGAGGAACGGAGGGGAGATCTCTTTCTCCCGCCCGCTCTCCCCTGCTACCCACCGCGACTCACCTGTCAGCCACAGCGGTCCCCGAATCTTTATGAACGAGCAGGGAGATACTCGTCTAAGGCACATTACTCGGACGAGTAGTGCCTTAGCGAGTATACTCGCTTATCCTTAATTGCAACATGACACTCAAAATCCATTTTTTAGATTCTCACCCGGTCTTCTTCCCTGACAACTGCGGTGCCGTGAGTGACGAATAAGGAGAGCGATTCCATAAGGATATATCGAAAAGAGAACGAAAATACACCACTGTCGGATGTTATCTGGCTTGTTGCCCTCTCCCCATTGAAAGAACAGGCACGCTCAGCTAAACAAGCTATGGCTTTTGTGGGCTGCCCTTGGAATAGCTAAATATTTATATACTGTAGCCCTGTCATATGATATGGATATCACACGCCAGCTTTCTTTTCATAAAGTTAAATATTTCCTTCACTCCTCAGAAATGTTACAATACTTTTCAACTCCTAACGAGCTTCTAGTCTTGTTTTGCAGACCAACATGACAAGTTGCCGGGGACTGTTTCACTATTGATTGGCTCTTTGGCTCTTTCTCACAACAGTCATCATCTTCCATAATAACAGATATAGCTGGTACAATAATTGAACATTGTTCTGTTCTTTGTGTTTTCTTTTTAAATGTGTTTCTTCATTTTATTTAACTCTTTGACATAAAAAATGTGAGTTTTTTTATTCACATAAATATAAGGGTTTGGGGTGTTGCTCAATTGCTTAAAGTAAAATATTGCAGTCGATCTGGAGATTCATTGTGATTTTCTTGCTGAGAACTCCTCCTGCCTGCTACTGTGCTAATGCGCCATGTGTTGGTTGCAATTACCTGCCTAGTAACATTTACAGAAAGTAGAGATGTACCAAAAGTTAACGTGGCTTTTAATGCATTATGATAACTAAAATTCTGGAAACTGAGTTATTATGAAACGCCAATAGAGATGAGCGAGTGTACTCGCTAAGGCAAATTACTCGAGCGAGTACCTGCCCGCTCGTCTCAAAAGATTCAGGTGCCGGCAGAGGAGAGCAGTGAGTTGCGGGAGTGAGCAGGGGGGAGAGAGTGAGAGAGATCTCCCCCCCCAGCTCTCCCTTGCCGCCCCCCGCCGACACCCGAATCTTTTGAGACGAGCGGGCAGGTACTCGCATAAGGCACTAGTCGCTCGAGTAGTGTGCCTTAGCAAGTACGCTCGCTCATCCCTATACGCCAATCATTGATCTATCTGTAACTCTCTTTGGACATGTACTTACAGTACTTGAACAGGTTCCTTGGTGGCTTATAACATCCATTGCCCAGGTAGATCTTTATTGGGGTAGATCAAGTTAGTATAACCTAAATGTTAGGTGGATGCCTTCACAGTTTCACATAAAAATCAACCCTCCGGTCCTGGAAAAATATGACTGCACTGCTTCTCTGACTACGTAATGCACACTGTTCATTAGTATACAATCATAGACTAAGATAATACATCCTGCTTTTTTTAAAAAAATCTGATAATTTTTATTGAAGCTCTAATTTTAATACAATTATCCCTTAAGCATATATTATCCTACCAAAATAATGCATTGAAGCTTTAACAATATTTAAATAAATCATAACCTCCCACATCCTCGACAAAAACTATTTAAACAAATACAAAAATAACAAACATTAAAGACTGACTCTTTTCCACCTTCTCACCTCTCCCCTTTACCTTGTCTAGATCCCACTGACTTTTTTAAAGTAACTCAAGGCAACCAACACTTATATTAACTATTCATTTAAGATTTCAGATTGTTCCCAAATTTTCTCTAACTTTGGGCGGGCTCACAAGAGCGTAATTTAATTATGTATTACACGTGTGATGTATGCTCATGTAATACGCGGTGAATGGAGTAAATGAAAGTACATTGATTTTCAGTTATCCATTCAGACTTGTGTACCTACATTGCATACAATATGTGCGTAAAAAAGAATACAGCATGTTCTATTTTACCACATATTGTGAGCGATAGAGCCATATTGTTCTATATGGGTGCATAATAAATGCGGTACATATGCAGTTACATTATGTATGTGCAGCGCTTATATACAACGTTGTGAAGCATCAAACCAGGAAATTACAGAAAATAAGAAACAAGTCAGACTGCACATGACAGCATCCAACAGGCACTAATCAGTTTCCGTATCTAATATAGAGTTCCCTGAATTCCCAAAGCCCATCTATAATACCCAATACTAAAATTTTGGAATCAACACTACTATCACCAACATATATTTTTTTATTATCTCTAATAACCCATTCCAAAATTTGTGTAATTTTACGCAATCTCAGACCATGTGCATAAAATCTGCAATATTACATATTACATTTCAGAAAGCCTGAGTTTAATTTGATACCCATATTAAACAACTTTAACAGGGTACTGTAAAGTCTATGTACTAAATATAATTGCGATACCCGTTGACTTTCAGATAGAGATATCATTGGAATCATAAGCAACACTATGGCCCATTTATCTTTACTAATTTGACGTAAATCTTTTTTCTATTTTTCTTTTATCTTTGTTGGGAATTGTTGTAAGCAATAGGAAAGCTTCTCTCTATATAAATATACCTTTCATAACTCCAGAACACCCAAGGAAATTCACCAAAAGGTGTTGAACTGTAAGCAGAGATACTGACCGGACCTGAGCAGCAAATGCATGTCATAGTTGAAAGAACTGGAAGAAGCAACTATGGGGAATATCATAAAGCTCTCTAAATTGCTCAAAACTCTAAAAATGCCCCAGATTGTACCTGATCCAAAAAGATTACCCTCTTTTTCAACGGTAAAAACCCATCCAACCTAAAAAACTCTGGAAATTTAAGGTACTTCCAGAGGGGAGTATAAAGTAAATCCATCTAGTTGTAAAACCTGCTTAAAATTATTTTACATCCTAAGGGCTCGGTCACACAGGCGTTTTTTGGTCCGATCTGCAGATCTATAGACCCAATGCATCCCAATGGGATCGGTCACATGTCCGTTTTGTATGCGGATGTGCGATAAATTAAAGGACACAACGATTCGCAGAATGTGCCTATCTGCGTTCTGCGAATCGTTGTGTTCTATATATGCGCTCAATGGGGCTGGCGGCAGCAGCGCCGACCCCATTGAGAACATATACTAAAGATCGTTCTTCTCTGCCACAGCTGTAACAGCTGTGGCAGAGAAGAACGAAGTTCGCCCATTGAAATCAATGGAGCCAGCAATACAGCCGGCTCCATTGAAAGCAATGGGCTGCCGGCAAGCGCTGGATGAATTTCTTGGGGAAGGGCTTAAGATATAAGCCCTTCCCTGAAAACCATGCTGAAAATGTGTAAAAGAAAAAAAAAAGTATACTCACCTTTTTCCTGCAGCCGGAGATCAGCCGCGTCCGGCCGGCAGTTCTCCTGAACTGCTCTCTGTAGTATTCAGTAGGCAGAGATTTAAAATCCCCGCCTGCTGAATGGGCTGCCTCTGATTGGTCACAGCCCTCATCAATCAGAGGCAGCTCTCACTCACCCATTCATGAATTCATGAATGGGTGAGTGCTGCCTCTGATTGGCTGAGTGCAGGGACCAATCAGAGGCAGCTCTCAGCTATTGAATGAGACCTGCCTCTGATTGGCCCCTGCGTTCAGCTGAGGGCTGTGCCTCTGATTGGTCCCTGCGTCCCTGCAATCAGAGGCAGCCCATTCAGCAGGTGGGGATTTTAAATCCCCGCCTGCTAAATACTACAGAGAGCAGTTCAGGAGAACTGCCGGCCGGACGCGGCTGAACTCCGGCTGCAGCCGACTTATATTTTAAGCCCTTCCCCGAAAATTCATCCAGCGCTTGCCAGCAGCCCATTGCTTTCAATCATTGAATTCAATGGGCGAACATCGTTCTCCTCTGCTACAGCTGTGCCACAGCTGTGGCACAGCTATGGCAGAGGATAGTGGGCAGCGCTGGGCCGTTTCGCTGAAAAAGCTGCTAGGTGCAGATTTTTCAGCGAATCGTTGGCCCCGGTCACGCGATTTGCGGATGCACATCCGTTATGGGATCCGCAAATCGCGGGAAAAACCGCCTGTGTGACTTAGGCCTAATAATTAAAGCGATAGTCGAATATAATCCATTTTTTTCTCCTTTTACCCCTCTCTAGCATACCATTATAGGGGGGCTACAACCTGTCATTTTAAAAACTAATGTGCCATTCAACCTCACACCATTTCCTTCTCCCTAGCCCTTTAACCATTGCAATTTAGACACCAAAAAATATATCCAAACATTTGGAATTGCCAACCTTTCCTTTGAAGAGACTCCAATTTAATTGTAACAGATTTCTTATTCCACAATAACCTCGTCAATATCATATGAAATTTAAAAAAATTACAAATTAGAGATTTTTGCAGTACATTAAAGTGTTGTGGCATCAGAATCATTTTAGTAAGATTTCCCCTTATCAAAAGTGGTAGGCAACTGCAGACCTTGACATTATCTTTTATAAACTTTTGTACCAATGGAAGCTGAATGGCAGAAATAAAGTCTTGGGGTTTAGAAGATACCACAATTCCCATAAATGAGCTCACACACTCATGTATACAACGACAGATCATCTGCATATAGTGAGACACGTTCCACAATTTTTCCACTATGCAGTTTGACAATATCAGGTGATTACTTTACCAGACCAGCAAGTGGCTTGATTGCGAAGGCAAAGAGAAGAGAACACATCCCTGCTTTGTCCCCCTCTCTAGCACCACCTGTCCAGATATACACACACAATATTTCAGTAACTTTCTGCTAATTGTGTCTTGTGAATCTAACATCCTCTTTCAGGCTACTAACTTCACAAGAAAGGGAAGCCAAAACAGTATTGGTTTTAGTCCCATCTAGGAAACATCACATAGAGTAGGTTAATTTTTTTAATATCATTTTGAATATCCACTCCACTAGCTTGTGCTGAAGTGACCTGCATGATAGCATTCGCAGAGGCAGGTGAAGCATATAAAACAGGGCCATGCTTAGCCTTTCAATTAAGTGAGATGATATATTGAAAATCTTACCAGAGGAGGCAAATATAGCTGTAGTTGTTTCATGACCATTTCTTACTGGAATTGTGTGTGTGTGTGTGTGTGTGTGTGTGTGTGTGTGTGGGGGGGGGGGTTGAATGGAAAAACTCTGCTAACCTATTTGCCGCATTGTAACATTTTTCAGTGAAGCAATCAGAATGCTCTGTACATTCTGCATAATCACCCTGCTCCATACTTGATATTGCCTACAGTGTTGCATATTCTGCCTTGCGCTGCACAGTGTTCACAGCAGTGTTCGCAGATGTCTGTGCCTGAGCGCCATCTTGGAGTGCACGTGCACTGCCAGCTTATCTCCTCCTCACCATCGCAACTCAAGTTGGGCAGCCTCAGCTATTACCACTTCTCCACTCCTCTGCTCTCCCACAGCAGGATCCATGGCGCAGCATGACCAATAGCCCAGGAATCAGCTAGGCAACTGGCATAGTAGAGATAGAAACACTGCCTCAGGAAGAGTACCAAACTAGCATGATAGATAGGAGTTTTCCTGGCATGCCTTTACTGCTCACATCATGCTCTAGGCCACACATCCCCACATGCTCCTTTGATTGACCATTGCTGCTCATGTGAGTAGCACTGGCTTGTCAGAGCAGCATGTAGCATTTTAGACTACGGATGCATACTAATGCACAGTGTGCATCACATAGTCAACGGTGCAGCCATCTTTGCTTTTCCACAAGCAAATGGTCACTTTAAGTCCATGTATAGTTATGGGGCAGACTGGGATTTAAGTCATCAACAGCATCATGTTGCTTGTCCAAAAATAAAAACACATTTACTATAAGTAAACAAACTTTTGACAAGAAAAGATGTATTATTTATGTACTCTACTTATCTGTGGACCACTACCAGTTCACTAACGTCTGCTACTACAACATTTCTTCAGAAAAGCAAAGAATAACAAGAACCAAAAAAGTATATAGAATGTATAAAACACACATTCAAAAAAGTCATTGTAGCCATTGTAATTATTGAAACCTTATCTGATTTTATGCCACATATTCCTCATTTTAGCACACAAAGGACTTTCTCTAAAAAGTAATGAGCATGAGATTAAACAAAATATATTTCCACCTAAATACAGTGTACAATTTATCAAATTAGGGTGATAAGACCAGTAAATGACCATTTAAGGGGACTGTTATTTTAATAAGGTAATTAAAACGCTTTGTGTTCTTGTATTTGAAATGAAGTAATTGGAATGCACAGCATTTGGATCTCAGTAGTAGACTGTCTAGAGAAAAACTGCAAAATAATATTCTACATCATGTTTATAAAAATGTCTGTTTGATAAAGGCTAGTAAATGCCGTTTGTCACCTACTAAATGAATAACTTGAGTCTAGTTAAAGACCGCCATTCATTTAGCCTTACATAGAACCTCTAAGACATGGTATGTAGAATTCTTTCACTTGCCTAACCTAAAACTTTTGTACTTTTCTATTTCAGGGCCATTAAAAAGATCATGCTTGTTTACTGATATAGAAGCACATATGTTTCCTTTAACATCATCTTCATTGCATCCAATTTTGGTCATTTCTAATGTTGTGGACTGTTCATTGTCATTGTGCTGAACCCAACCTCATCATCTGTCTTTTCAGTCTACAACTACCAAAATTTTTTTACCTTCATACTGTACAAATATGAAAGGTTAGACACCAATAGGTCTACCTGAATGGATATCCATTGTCATTTTAGTAATCCTATTTTCATTATTTGTCTGTGTTTGCGAGGTGATGTTGGTAGAGTTGTCAGTTTGCCTGGTCAGTTGTCTGTAAAAGGATTTGATCTGACGGTTTGCTCTGTACTTTTCTGCACATCGGCTTTCCAAAGTATTCATTCATCAACCAATTTTTCTTCATCTCTTGAGAGCACTGGAAGTGGACTTATGTGCTTAGTTTCCAAGCTCTTTTCTTGTAACTTGTTAACCAAAGAATCCTTCATACTTCCGAATTGTTTGCTTGGTCTGTTTATACTTACCCACCTCAGTGAAAAGATTTAATGGCAGCACATAAATCTTCTTTTGGTTATCTAAAAAAAAATCATCGTGGGGTGGCTTGATAGACTGCATGCCCAATTCCAGTATGATGTAATGCTGTAGCATTACATCATACTGCAGGAGTGATCAAAGCATCACTAGTAGAGTTGAGCGAACGTACTCTACCGAGCTTGATGCTCGTTCAAATATTAGCATACTCGATGGTGCTCGTTACTCAAACGAGCATCACGCCATGTTCGACCCCACCCCAGTTTTTGGCTCCTCCCTGCTGTGGTGTGCCTGTTTTGGCCCCTCCACGTTGGGGTCAATGGGGTTCGTTACTCGAGTAGAGCTCTCGAATTTTACGAAAAGCTCGACTCAAATAACAAGGACCCGAGCAATTGAGTGCTCGCTCATCTATAATCACTAGCTATGGTCCCTTAGAAGGACTAAAGAAGAAAGCAAAAATAGGATCAATAAAGTTTTACTAATTGTAAAAGCAAAAAAAAAGGAATAAGTTTAAAACGGCCCCCTTTCGCCATATATATATAATAAAAGAATCATAAAACAAAAATACATATTTGATATTGCCACATCCATAAAAGTCCAACCTATCAAAGCAATGCATTTTTTACTGCGCACGGTGAATGTCGTTCGAAAAAAAGTAAAGGACGCCAGAAATGCAATTTTTCAGTCACCCTGTCTCCCAGAAAAAATGCAATAAAAAGTGATCAAAAAGTCGTATATATATTCCATAATGGTACCAATATAAACTACAGGATGTCTTGCAAAAAATGAGGCCTTTTACAACTATGTCGAGAGAAAAATAAAAAAGTTATTGCGCGCAGAAGATGGCGGCAGAAAATAATTTAAAAAATGAATTGTCTTTGAAAAAAAAAATAGTACAGCAATAAAAAAAAAACATATAAGTTTGGTATCGTAGTAATCATACTGACCCATGGAATAAAGTTATCATGTTATTTTTGTTGCAGTTTGTGCGCCTTAGAAACAAGATGCACTGAAAATGGCAGAATGTTGTTTTTTTTTTTCCATATTACTCCACTTAGAATTTTTTAAAAGTTTTTCAGTAGATTATATGGTAGATTAAATAGCACCATTGAAAAGTACAACTTATCCCACAGAAAATAGATAACTAAAGGAGCGCGGATAGTCTTTTCCTTTACTCTGTGTAAAGGAGTTGCAATTTTTTTCAAAAAGAAAATGGAAAAAAAGACTGCCTCCTAAGGGGTTAAACATGCATATCATCAACATTTTCATTCTTCTTGTAGCCTAAAAAAGGCCTAGGCCTACGCTATTAGTTTTTCTCATTTAGGCTCCAAATAGCCTAAGCAACACGTCAAAAATCACCTCCTTACCAGAAACAATTTACATTGGTTCACAAGGCAAAAGGTAATGCACTGAATACTAGACCAGTTTACGGCCACTTCAGAAAACCATCATATCAAAGAGTCAACCACATTGGGCACAACCTGTGCACAAAGATAAGAGTGCTGGTGCATATCTTATGCAATAAGTTCAAAGTCTTACCTTACCTTACTATTTTCACTTTCTTGCGGAGCAAGTGTAGGTCTTCCTCTATTAGTAGCCATTTTTCCACCAATGATGAGGTGAAATCATCAGTAATAACTCTCCTTTCTCATGAAAGTCCTATGTGTGATAGACAGTTACAGATGCGCTCTTACTTTCTGCTTTTAAAACCCACTATGGCCATCTACTGTTCCTAGGCAATTAAATTAATTTTTACAGTATTTCCATATTTCAATTTTAATGCAAATCCACTATAGAAAGTGATACCTGAACACGGGACTTCAGATGTAGTTTTCATTGAAATCATTGAAAACTTTTTTTCAACATAGATTTAAATTATGTGAACCAAGTCATTGGGACTAAATTGTAAGCATGGATACATATTAGTTCAGGGAGCAGACCTAGCATCAGAAGAAACTCATATAGTAAATACAATTTATGCATAGTTTTCTAAAATGGAATGTGTCATCAGAAAATGATATATTGTTTAAATCAATTTTTTATGTTAAACATTTTTTCAACTTTTGGTGATTTTCTAAAATGTTGCATGTCACTATATATATTTAAAAGAATAATAAAATATTGTGGTTTTCACTTTGGCCATTGAACCTGATAATAGGCTGACACTTCCTGTTCTGTACTGCGAACTCATGGACTGTGGAAACAATAAGTGGAAGTGGACTCACAGAGTTCTATGGTAGAGTGTTGTGAGCATATGTGGAGGTCATTGTGCAGGGAGGAAGAGGAAGTGAGCTGTGACCTATTGTGAATGATGCATCCTGTGTACATATACACATGTATCTTGTAGGTGTTACCTTTCATTGTAATACTGCCTGTGATGATAATAAGATGGTACTGAAAAGTTAAAGGCTCATTCACACGCAAAGGCAATCTTTCAAAGGATTGAAAGAGATTGACAGTTCTAGCCATCTATTTGTATAAAGTACAAATGGGCACTAATACATGTAAACGAGCAGCTGTTTGCAAATCCCAGCATGTGGTCTGGACTTTGCACTCAGTTGCATTGTCTTAGCATGGGCTGCCATGGTGTGTCAGCTGAATACAATGTAATCATCTGCTCCCGCTGAGAACACAGTACGCAGTCCCTGCTATCTCTCTCCGACTGAAGGATGGATTTTATGCTCACCTAAAAATCATCGTTTAGCCAAAGAGTGAAAGATGGAAGCATTTACATGCAACGATTCGCTCAAAAGCCATCATTTGAACAAATTTTGAGTGATAATTGTTGCGTTTAAATTGGGCTTTACCCTACGGAACAGGAAGTGTCAGACAATCATTAGACTTTATTATCAGTGTGAATACTCCAAGATATTAGTTTGTATGCTTTTTAATATAGTGATATGCAGAAATCCAAAAATAAGAATAAAATTTGGTTAAGGTAAAAAATTATTTAAACAATAAGTTGTTTTCCGATCACATATTCCCTCTAAAGGTTCTCAGTGAGTTGACTACATTATCTGTCCCGCTGTCCAGTATGCTTACCACTCCCATTACTGCCATAGAAATATATTGTATCTGAAACAAGCATTTGCCCATTGAAAAGTTACATGCAGTTGTCTGCAATTATTCAGAAACTCTACTTAAACTCAAGGGTTGCATTTCCTTTTATTCGATTTTTAGTACCTTGGTGCATTGTGTCTTTGTTGAGCATATGGCATAACTTTTATGAGATTGCTAGAAGTACCTCCTTATACTTTTATGATTAAAACTAGGGTAGTATTTTCAATTAGACATATAGAACACTTGCCTGAAGTACCTACAGGGTAGGCCATTTGGAAACTAGCCATATAGAAAAGATTTTTTCTTTATATTGATAGTCTCTCCTGATCTCATTATAAAGTACAGTGTTTATGAAGAAAATGTTCTTGAACCAATCAGCTGTTTTATAGGCTTAAAATGCACACTGTTTATCTAAACACATATACAAAGTGATTCTCTCACTGGGAAACCCAAAAACTCCTTTATCATTTTTGACTGTTCCCTATGAAAATGAACATGGATGAAGATTTGTCTTTCGAACCACAAGGAAGTGGACTATGCCTGTGACATTGAATCACAGCTGCCAAACTGGCGTTTGACTCAAATATGTACACAGCGTGTGTTTATTGTTCATGAATACTGGCGAACCACTTTATTTATATACTATGGACGGGCATTTCAGAAGAAGTATGGTGAAGGAAGTGTACCGAAAAAATCCTGTGCTCCAAATAGATGGAGAACCACTTAACAGATGGCAAAGTTGCAGAATGTTATCTTCTATGTTCTACACATTGAATGCAAGCAGGACTAAAATTGAAAGTTACTTCGGTGACCAATTAATTTAGAAAAATTTGTGATGCCAAGATCACCAGACCTGATGCCACCTGATTGCTTCTTGTGAGGTTTAATGAAGGGGTGTGTATACAGCAATAAGCCGCAAACAATTGACGCCCTCAAAGCCACAGTATGGAAAGAGGTTGCTGCCATTACCAATGGCACATTAGCAGATGTCTTCGTCAATATGTTGACTCGCATACACAAGTGACTGGATGTCGGAGGGGCCATCTTCAGCGTGTGCCCTAGGCAGACCTTGTTTTGCAACATACATGATAAATACATATCCATTTTCATAGGGAACCAGACAAAACAATTAAAGAGGATTGTTTGGGTTTCCTAGCAAGATAATCACCTTACAGTTCATCTATTGAAATAATATTTACATTAAAGTGAAAATCGCATGTTGCTTCTATAGTAAAGATAGAAAACTCAAATTGCACTCACAGGAAGCTCGTACTTACATGCAGGTGCCATACAATTTTTTTCCCCCCTCTAAGATAATCGCCCCAAAATAGAACATGCTGCAATTTATTTTTATCTCGGACCATTGGTTTGAAAGAAAAATTGCTAATGTAAATAATGACATTGAAATGAATGTGTTATTTTCACGTGCGAATTCCGTCCATATCGCTGCTGGACAGAACTTTCATGTGAAACTCGCTCTTGTAAGTCAAGCCTTAGATTTTGGTGTTACATTTAATCATTTTGACACTAATTAGTGTTATTAGTGTTCTTTACATAAAGGGTCTTCCCTTCCTTTTCTTCCCTCTTTCCTGATTTTTCTCTTCCTTCTTGTAAAACATGTTATTATTTTCACTCTACTTATGATGCTCTTCATACCTCTTTCCCAAGAAGTTAGTTAATCAAATTGACTAAGCTATGCAATCACTACTTGTGAAACTGAAATTTTCTTGCATGCAATGCCACAGTCGTGAAGACTGTTTCCAACCACCACTAGGGGGAGCTCACTGCATCCATCACCAACCTCACTACTTTGTCTTCTCCCAAAACAAACCCATCTTATCAACCAATCACTTATCACTGGTGTCTTCCCTTCGACATTTAAACATGCAACTATCACATTCATCCATAAAATGACATCCTTCAATCTAGCCATTTTGTCTGCCTATTTCCCAATTTCATTACTCTTATTTGTCTCAAAACTCCTTGAAGAACATGTCCACCTTAATCTGTCCTTCGACCAGTCATCCAACTACCTTTTCAACCTGCCACACTTTGACTTCTGACCAGAGCGCTCTACAGAAACCATCTTAACCAAAGCCACAAATTATCTATTAAAGGTGTTGTCTTATGGCTTCTGAATGGGACCCCCATGGTACAAAATAACAAGGCACTTGATAATCACCTCTCGCCACCAGCAGCGGCTTTGGGTCTCTGCTCTGCTGTATATTTAAGGCTGCAGTCCGACTGTCACATCCTGTTAATTTGCTGCTGCAGTTAACGACAGCGCTCACCAATTATTGCTGAGCACTGTCATTGGCTGCAGCAGGTTATTTGGAGATGGCTCAGGCTGACTGCAGGCTCTAAAGATGATGTCAGCAGGGAGACCCAAAGCTACAGGCAAAGGATGAGTGGGGAGAGGCGAGAATCAGCTTCTTGAGCAATCCCTTTAACTACTAAAGCCTCAGGACATCACTCTTTGCTTTTCCATCAAGACCTGTCCTGTGTTTTCAATTTTATTTAAATAAAGGTAATAAAAAATCTGCATAAATATACATGTGTGTATTTATGGGTGTACTTAAAGGGGTTGTCTCGCGAAAGCAAGTGAGGTTAAGCACTTCTGTATGGCCATATTAATGCACTTTGTAATATACATCGTGCATTACATATGAGCCATACAGAAGTTATTCACTTACCCACTCCGTTGCTAGCGTCCCCGTCTCCATGGCTCCGTCTAATTTCAGCGTCTAATCGCCCGATTAGACGCGCTTGCGCAGAAGGGTCTTCTCCCTTCTGGTCGGTCCGGGCACGAGCGGCGTTCTGCCTCCGCCCCTTCTACGCGTCATCGCGTAGCTCCGCCCCGTCACGTGTGCCGATTCCAGCCAATCAGGAGGCTGGAATCGGCAATGGACCGCACAGAGCCCACAGTGCACCATGGGAGAAGACCCGCGGTGCATCGTGGGTGAAGATCCCGGCGGCCATCTTGGAGGAAAAGAAGGAAGAAGTTGCAGAGAGGGGATTCGGGTAAGTAAAATATTTTTTTTAATTTCAACACATCCCTTGGGTTTGTTCTGCGCTAAACGGGGGGCCTATGCAAAAAAAAAAAAAAAGTTTTGGCGCGAGACAACCCCTTTAACCCTTAATTGTTACGACCCATAAACAATATGTTTAATGTATTATTTAGAGTGTTCAGAGTACTACGAAAAAAAGCAGTGGTGGAAATGAAGTTTTTATATATTTTGCCTAAAAAGATAATGAATAGAGATGAGCGAGTATACTTGCTAAGGCACATTACTCGAGCGAGTAGTGCCTTAGCCGAGTATCTCCCCGCTCGTCTCTAAAGATTCGGGGGCCGGCGCCAGTGACAGGTGAGTTGCGGCGGGGAACAGGTGGGAGCAGGGGGGAGAGAGGGAGAGAGAGATCTCCCCTCCGTTCCTCCCCGCTCTCCCTTGCCACTCCCCGCCGGGCCCCGAATCTTTAGAGACGAGCGGGGAGATACTCGGCTAAGGCACTACTCACTCGAGTAATGTGCCTTAGCAAGTATACTCGCTCATCTCTAATAATGAATTCAAAAAAATGCTAATTTTGATGTACTAAAAAGAAAAAAAAAACATCCTGAGAGTTTATTCACCATGTTTTCACGTCCGGCGGATATACGCGACCATCTGAGCCGTTGCTCTCTGATGCATTTGTTCACAGGGGCGAATTTCTGGTGCTTAAAAACGCTGCACCGTAAAAAATGGAACATATGCAACTGAAATACGGGCCGGCGATTATACGCTGGTTAAAAAGATAGTTCTGGTTCTATCTTTCGACCGATATATGCCGGCGGCTCAGACTCTTATGGGAGCTGGAAAAAAGGGAGGGGGAGGCAGTTTACCAGCGTCCAACGATGCAAAAAGCTTACAGGTGCCTCTTTTTGGGCTTTTGGAGTCATTCAGAGGATTTATGCCAGCGAGGGTTTTCCAGGCAGCGATGTATTTTTTCACTTAAACTTCGTGCCTGGTTATGTGAATGCACGAGGAAACGCTAATTATTAGAGATGAGCGAGCACCAAAATGCTCGGGTGCTCGGTACTCGAGGCGAAATTTTCGCGATGCTCGAGGGTTCGTTTCAAATAACAAACCCCATTGAAGTCAATGGGTGACTCAAGCATTTTTGTATATCGCCGATGCTCGCTAAGGTTTTCATTTGTGAAAATCTGGGCAATTCAAGAAAGTGATGGGAACAACACAGCAACGGATAGTCCGTATATAAAAAAATGTGTGGATCCGCGCTCCGAGAATCGGCACTTATGCAACAAGTTTATTTACACAACGCGTTTCGTCCCTACACAGGGGACTTTTTCAAGACAAAGTCCCCTGTGTAGGGACGAAACGCGTTGTGTAAATAAACTTGTTGCATAAGTGCCGATTCTCGGAGCGCGGATCCACACATTTTTTTATATACGGACTTTCTTTGAGCGGCTCTCTGGTTGAGAGACGGAGGTGTACGCGGCTCCCCAGCTGACAAGCCCAGCAGGACACCAGGGAAACAGAGGCACAGCACATATAAGACGATCTGGACAAGGGGTGTGAGTGAGGATCCCACAAACAGGATCTTCACTGTGCACCAGGTGAGTGCGACAGAATATTATTTATATAAATATGATATGATATACCGGTATACTCTGGAAGCGCTATCCTGACTTTTTTGCATATTATTCTTACAGCAACGGATAGGGCAGGCGAGGGGCTACATGTTGGGCTGCATCTCAAGTTCCCAGGTCCCACTATTAGGCCACAATAGCGGCAAGAGTGGGCCCCCCCCTCCCAACAACTTTTACTTCTGAAAAGCCCTCATTAGCAATGCATACCTTAGCTAAGCACCACACTACCTCCAACAAAGCACAATCACTGCCTGCATGACACTCCGCTGCCAATTCTCCTGGGCTACATGCTGCCCAACCCCCCCCCCCCCCGCACGACCCAGTGTCCACAGCGCACACCAAAGTGTCCCTGCGCAGCCTTCAGCTGCCCTCATGCCACGCCACCCTCATGTCTATTTATAAGTGCGTCTGTCATGAGGAGGAACCGCAGGCACACACTGCAGAGGGTTGGCACGGCTAGGCAGCGACCCTCTTTAAGAGGGGCGGGGCGATAGCCCATAATGCTGTACAGAAGCAATGAGAAATCCAATCCTGTGCCACCTCCATCAGGAGCTGCACACGTGGGCATAGCAATGGGGAACCCATGTGCCACACACTATTCATTCTGTCAAGGTGTCTGCATGCCCCAGTCAGACCGGGTTTTTTTATAAATAGTCACAGGCAGGTACAACTCCGCAATGGGAATTCCGTGTGCACCCACAGCATGGGTGGCTCCCTGGAACCCACCGGCTGTACATAAATAAATCCCATTGCAGTGCACATCACAGCTGAGGTAACGTCAGGTTTAATGCAGGTGGGCTTCGGCCCACACTGCATGCCCCAGTCAGACTGGGGTTCTTTAGAAGTGGACACATGCAGTTACAACTCCGTGTGGACCGACAGCATGGGTGGGTCCCAGGAAGCCACCGGCGGTACATAAATATATCCCATTGCAGTGCCCAGCACAGCTGAGGTAACGTCAGGTTTAATGCAGGTGGTCTTCGGCCCACACTGCATGCCCCAGTCTGACCGGGGTTTTTAATACATAGACACTGGCAGGTACAAATCCCTAATGTGTAGTCCCTGTGGACTCACAGCATGGGTGGCTCCCTGGAACCCACCAGCGGTACATAAATAAATCCCATTGCAGTGCCCATCACAGCTGAGGTAACGTCAGGTTTAATGCAGATGGGCTTCGGCCCACACTGCATGCCCCAGTCAGACTGGGGTTCTTTAGAAGTGGACACATGCAGTTACAACTCCGTGTGGACCGACAGCATGGGTGGCTCCCTGGAACCCACCGGCAGTACATAAATATATCCCATTGCAGTGCCCAGCACAGCTGAGGTAACGTCAGCTTTAATGCAGGTGGGCTAAAATTACTAGGATTACAATGTAGGCGAGGGCCCAAAAAAATTGGTGTACCAACAGTACAAATGTACATCAGAAAAATTGCCCATGCCCAACCAAGAGGCAGGTGAAACCCACTAATCGCTTTGGTTAATGTGTAGCATGTAGGTGGCCCAGTTAAAATAAAAATTGGTTCAGGTGCAAGTTTCAACGCTTTATTGAATTGAGAATTGAAACGTATAAACATTGTTTACAAAAGTTATATGACTGAGCCTTGTGGGCCTCAGAAAAATTGCCCGTTCGGCGTGATTACGTGAGGTTTCAGGAGGAGGAGCAGGAGGAGGAGGATGAATATAATACACAGATTGATGAAGCTAAAAGGTCCCCGTTTTTTATGGATATAGAGAACGATGCTTCCATCCGCGTGTGCAGCCTACGTATTGTTTAGGTATCGCTGCTGTCTGCTGGTGGAGAAGAGAAGTCTGGGGAAATCCAGGCTTTGTTCATCTTGATGAGTGTAAGCCTGTCGACACTGTCGGTTGACAGGCGGGTACGCTTATCCGTGATGATTCCCCCAGCCGCACTAAACACCCTCTCTGACAAGATGCTAGCCGCAGGACAAGCAAGCTCCTCCAGGGCATACAGCGCGAGTTCAGGCCACGTGTCCAGCTTTGACACCCAGTAGTTGTAGGGGGCAGAGGCTTCACGGAGGACGGTCGTACGATCGGCTACGTACTCCCTCACCATCCTTTTACAGTGCTCCCGCCGACTCAGCCTTGACTGGGGAGCGGTGACACAGTCTTGCTGGGGAGCCATAAAGCTGTCAAAGGCCTTGGAGAGTGTTCCCCTGCCTGTGCTGTACATGCTGCCTGATCTCCGCGCCTCCCCTGCTACCTGGCCCTCGGAACTGCGCCTTTTGCCACTAGCGCTGTCAGATGGGAATTTTACCATCAGTTTGTCCGCCAGGGTCCTGTGGTATAGCATCACTCTCGAACCCCTTTCCTCTTCGGGTATGAGAGTGGAAAGGTTCTCCTTATACCGTGGGTCGAGCAGTGTGTACACCCAGTAATCCGTAGTGGCCAGAATGCGTGTAACGCGAGGGTCACGAGAAAGGCATCCTAACATGAAGTCAGCCATGTGTGCCAGGGTACCTGTACGCAACACATGGCTGTCCTCACTAGGAAGATCACTTTCAGGATCCTCCTCCTTCTCCTCCTCTGGCCATACACGCTGAAAGGATGACAGGCAAGCAGCATGGGTACCCTCACCAGTGGGCCAAGCTGTCTCTTCCCCCTCCTCCTCATGCTCCTCCCCCTCCTCCTCCTCCACCTCAACGCGCTGAGACATAGACATGAGGGTGCTCTGACTATCCAGCGACATACTGTCTTCCCCCGCCTCCGTTTCCGAGCGCAAAGCGTCTGCCTTTATGCTTTGCAGGGAACTTCTCAAGAGGCATAGCAGAGGAATGCTGACGCTAATGATTGCAGCATCCCCGATCAGCATCTGGGTAGACTCCTCAAAGTTTCCAAGGACCTGGCAGATGTCTGCCAACCAGGCCCACTCTTCTGTAAAGAATTGAGGAGGCTGACTCCCACTGCGCCGCCCATGTTGGAGTTGGTATTCCACTATAGCTCTACGCTGCTCATAGAGGCTGGCCAACATGTGGAGCGTAGAGTTCCACCGTGTGGGCACGTCGCACAGCAGTCGGTGCACTGGCAGATTAAACCGATGTTGCAGGGTCCGCAGGGTAGCAGCGTCCGTGTTGGACTTGCGGAAATGTGCGCTGAGCCGGCGCACCTTTCCGAGCAGGTCTGACAAGCGTGGGTAGCTTTTCAGAAACCGCTGAACCACCAAATTAAAGACATGGGCCAGGCATGGCACGTGCGTGAGGCTGCCGAGCTGCAGAGCCGCCACCAGGTTACGGCCGTTGTCACACACGACCATGCCCGGTTGGAGGCTCAGCGGCGAAAGCCAGCGGTCGGTCTGCTCTGTCAGACCCTGCAGCAGTTTGTGGGCCGTGTGCCTCTTCTCTCCTAAGCTGAGTAGTTTCAGCACGGCCTGCTGACGCTTGGCCACCGCTGTGCTGCCACGCCGCGCGACACCGACTGCTGGCGACGTGCTGCTGCTGACACATCTTGATTGCGAGACAGAGGTTGCGTAGAAGGAGGAGGAAGAGGAGGAGGGTGGTTTAGTGGAGGAAGCATACACCACCGCAGATACCACCACCGAGTTGGGGCCCGCAATTCTGGGGGTGGGTAGGACGTGAGCGGTCCCAGGCTCTGACTCGGTCCCAGCCTCCACTAAATTCACCCAATGTGCCGTCAGGGAGATATAGTGGCCCTGCCCACCTGTGCTTGTCCACGTGTCCGTTGTTAAGTGGACCTTGGCAGTAACCGCGTTGGTGAGGGCGCGTACAATGTTGCGGGAGACATGGTCGTGCAGGGCTGGGACGGCACATCGGGAAAAGTAGTGGCGACTGGGAAGCGAATAGCGCGGGGCCGCCGACGCCATCATGTTTTTGAAAGCCTCCGTTTCCACAAGCTTATACGGCAGCATCTCCAGGCTGATCAATTTGGCTATGTGCACATTTAACGCTTGAGCGTGCGAGTGTGTGGCAGCGTACTTGCGCTTGCGCTCAAACACTTGCGCTAGCGACGGCTGGACGGTGCGCTGAGAGACATTGGTGGATGGGGCCGAGGACAGCGGAGGTGAGGGTGTGGAAGCAGTCCGGGAGACGGTCGTGCCTGTGTCCTGAGAGGGGGGTTGGATCTCAGTGGCAGGTTGGGGCACAGGGGGAGAAGCAGTGGTGCAAACCGGAGGCGGTGAACGGCCTTCGTCCCACCTTGTGGGGTGCTTGGCCATCATATGCCTGCGCATGCTGGTGGTGGTGAGGCTGGTGGTGGTGGCTCCCCGGCTGATCTTGGCGCGACAAAGGTTGCACACCACTGTTCGTCGGTCGTCTGCACTCTCAGTGAAAAACTGCCAGACCTTTGAGCACCTCGGCCTCTGCAGGGTGGCATGGCGCAAGGGGGCGCTTTGGGAAACAGTTGGTGGATTATTCGGTCTGGCCCTGCCTCTACCCCTGGCCACCGCACTGCCTCTTCCAACCTGCCCTACTGCTGCACTAGCCTCCCCCTCTGAAGACCTGTCCTCAGTAGGCTTAGCAAACCAGGTGGGGTCAGTCACCTCATCGTCCTGCTGCTCTTCCTCCGAATCCTCTGTGCGCTCCTCCCTCTGACTTACTGCAATTACTACTACCTGAGTGATAGACAACTGTTTCTCATCGTCGTTGTCCTCCTCACCCACTGAAAGCTCTTGAGACAGTTGCCGGAAGTCCCCAGCCTCATCCCCCGGACCCCGGGAACTTTCCAAAGGTTGGGCATCGGTCACGACAAACTCCTGCGGTGGGATAGGAACCATTGCTGCCCATTCTGGGCAGGGGCCCGAGAACAGTTCCTGGGAGTCTGCCTGCTCCTCAGAATGTGTCATTTTCATGGAGTGAGGAGGCTGGGAGAAAGGAGAAGCAGGAGCCAGAGGATTCAGAGTTGCAGCAGTGGACGGCGTAGAACTCTGGGTGGTCGATAGATTGCTGGATGCACTTTCTGCCATCCACAACAGGACCTGCTCACACTGCTCATTTTCTAATAAAGGTCTACCGCGTGGACCCATTAATTGTGAGATGAATCTGGGGAAGCCAGAAACGTGCCTCTCTCCTAATCCCGCAGCAGTCGGCTGCGATACACCTGGATCAGAAGCTCGGCCTGTGCCCACACCCTGACTTGGGCCTCCGCGTCCTCGCCCGCGTCCACGTCCTCTAGGCCTACCCCTAGCCCTCAGCATGGTGTATTATCAGTAGTGCAGAAACAGAACGCTGTAATTAAATGTGCCGCTTATTGGCCTGCGGTTGGAGGCTGACTTCGCTTACGGAACGCACAGCTGAGCCAGGAAAGAATTTTGCGCACGCCTGTAGTGAGACGTAGGTGCGTATGACTGAGCTACTGGAATTCACAGCGCTGAAGCAGTCAAGTGTCCAAAGGCCACTAGTAGGCCTTAAGTATTTTGCTTCTATTTTTTGAAAGGCTGAGCTGAGACAGCAGACAGATACTGTAGGCAGCGTATATATGTATACTGTTTCCCTGTGGAAGGGGATGACGGCGGTGATGTCACGGGCAACGCAGAGCCAGGAAACACTTTTGCGCAAGCCTGCTGTAACACTTAGCTGCGTATTAATTAGGACTACTACCCCCAGCAGACACGCAGTACACTGAAGACGGTCACAGGCAGCCCAAATATAGTATTTTTCCAAAATTTGTTTGAAAAAGCCCACTGCCTATATAGACAGTATATCTCTTTCACCTTTCCCACTGTCCCTGCCTCACCAGTACTGGCCCTATACTATGTAAAATTACTGCAGACTGTTTCCCTCTGGACGGGATGACGGCGATGATGTAACGGGCAACGCAGAGCCAGGAAACACTTTTGCGCAAGCCTGCTGTAACACTTAGCTGCGTATTAATTAGGACTACTACCCCCAGCAGACACGCAGTACACTGAAGACGGTCACAGGCAGCCCAAATATACTATTTTTCCCAAATTTGTTTGAAAAAGCCCACTGCCTATATAGAAAGTATATCTCTTTCACCTTTCCCACTGTCCCTGCCTCACCAGTACTGGCCCTATACTATGTACAATGACTGCAGACTGAGGACGCAATGCTCTGCACGCCCGATATACACACAAAAAAAAAAGTGCAACACTGCTAAAAGCAGCCTCAACAGTACTGCACACGGTCAGATGTGGCCCTAAGAAGGACCGTTGGGGTTCTTCAAGCCTAAAATAACTCCTAACGCTCTCCCTATTGCAGCAGCAGCATCAGCAGCACTGTCCCTGATCTCTGTCAGAATGCATCTGTGGCAGATTTAAATACTCGGGTGACACCTGATCTCGCCAGCCACTCACTGCAGGGGGGTGGGATAGGGCTGGAACATCACAGGAGGAAGTTGTAATGCCTTCCCTGTCTTTCTATTGGCCAGAAAAGCGCGCTAACGTCTCAGAGATGAAAGTGAAAGTAACTCGAACATCGCGTGGTGCTCGCCTCTAGTAAAGAGCATCTCGAACACCCTAATACTCGAACGAGCATCAAGCTCGGACGAGTACGTTCGCTCATCTCTACTAATTATCTCTGGCTGTCATAGCAGAAAATCGTTCATTCATGTGATTTTACGGCTCAGACGTGTAAATGTAAAAACGCATACGCTTGTGGGAAGGAGACTTGAAACTGAAAAAGTAAGACCTCGAACAGCAACATCTGCAATAAAATAAGTTAAAGCGTTTACTGCAGAATGAAGGCTAAAATTAGTCAAGTCAGTAAGTAGTTAAGAGCCTGGTACCTCTAAGCAGAAGGTAACATTGGAAGAAGCAAGTCTCAGCATTTCACTGTGAGTAATTGATCAAAAAACTGTTAATTTGCTCATTAATTTACTTTTAAATTAAGTCATTATGTTCTTTAATTAAAAAAATTAAAACCCATGTTATTGTTTCATTACATTTAAATCAGGAAACAATCTATAGCTGCGGAGTTATTTTTTATTATAAAATACATTGCAGTGAAGCTTTAAAGCATAAATTATGAAATTATCTTATCAGCACTTCATTAAAATGTATCTACTGTCCAAATTGCAGCCTGTAAAAACCTCCTGTAGCCTGTTAAAGGGCTGTGCCAAAATTGAAAGTAATTCTCTTTCTACAGGATGGAGATAACTTTCTGATCTTTAGGGGTCCAACTGCTAGGATTATCACTGATCTCAAGCGTGTGATTACAAAAGTCTCACATGAAGCGCTCTTTCACACGGGGGAATTCATGCAGCTAACTTACATGCGCAAACAAATCGCAACTATTAGAACTAATGGTTTCCTATGGAAACGTTCAGGTGAAGGCATTTTAGCCCTGAAAAAAAACTCACACCTAAAAAAATAAGTACATGAGTGACTGAAATTCACCCAACTCAAATTCATTGCTGTGCGAAAAGATAGGACCTGACGTACCTTTGGTGCGCGATACGCAGGTGTTTCTATAGACTCCTATGGGAGCTGGACAAAAAAGGGATGGGGAGGGAGTGCTGCCACGCCGCTAAACCGAGAAGCACATTTTAAATGTTCTGCTGTAAGCTCCTCTTAGTCCCCACAGGGATGAGAGGATTCCCCTGGGGTAACCTTCATCTCCATGGAGCAGGAGGGATTTTCCCGCAGCAGTGAGAGAAACAGTGAGATGAAGGAGTCCTTGGGGAACCCCCTTCATTGCTCGGGACTCCATTCATCTCCGTTGGGGTGGGGTTCTTTTTGCCCGCAATGGGGAGTGAGAGATTTCCCTGCAGTGGAGCTGGTGAGATATCTCCTTAGTGGGGAGAGAGGGATTTCCTTGCAAGGGAGTTAGAGGGATTTACCAGCAGGGGAATCTCTTCAAGGCTGCTGAGATTAAGGGAGTCCTCGGCGCTGAAGCAAACCCCCGTGGGGCTTTTCTTCATCTCTCTCCCCCCAAAACAGCAGTGCTTTTTTCAGTGCAATCGAGTGAATGGGCAATTTCACTGCTAATTAAGCTTGGGACTTGATAGCGGGATTCATCCATTCACGTGATTGTCTGGCAAATTAGCCCGGATTTCTTTGCGTGGCTAACTCCTGCATGATTTGCATGCCCATGGCAATGAGCCCGAATAGAGCGATGGTCAAGCATATGCTTTGCCCCTCCATTCATTTCATTTGGACTAGCGGGGATAGCTGAGCATTTGAACTCAGCTATCTCCGTCAGTGCTATGTGATGACCTTTGAGACTCCCATTCTCAGGATTTGTGGGGGTTCCAGCAGTTGAACCCCCAATGCTGTGCATAGGGAATAACTTTCAATGTTGCCACAAACTACTTATCTATCTATCTATCTATCTATCTACCGTATATACCGGCGTATAAGGCGACGGGGCGTATAAGACGACCCCCCAACTGTCACCTTATACGCCGGTATACAGTGGAGAAAAAAAAAATTAATTACTCACCTCCCCCGGTGTTCTGTCGCGCTCCGGCAGGATGTCGCTCGCTCCTCGTCCCCGGTGCAGCAGTGCTTTCTGAATGCGGGGCTTGAAATCCCCGCTTCCAGAAAGCTAATACACACGCCGGCAGCCAGTTACAGTCATTCAATGACATCATTGAATGGCTGTGATTGGCTAAAACAACGTGCGCCTTCAGCCAATCACAGCCATTCAATGCTGTCATGGCTGCCGGCGTGTGTATTAGCTTTCTGGAAGCGGGGATTTCAAGCCCCGCATTCAGAAAGCAACGCTGCGCCGGGGACGAGGAGCGAGCGACATCCTGCCGGAGCGCAACAGAACGCCGGGGGAGGTGAGTAATGAATTTTTTTTTTACACTTTTTTTTTTTTTGAATTACCGGCGTATAAGACGACCCCCGACTGCAGAGCAGATTTTTCGGGGTTCAAAAGTCGTCTTATACGCCGGTATATACGGTATCTATCTATCTAACCTTGAATTCCAAGAAAATAAGAGATTACTTATTGTTTTCTCCATTACATCTGTTCTATGACCGCTGGACTATTTTCCACCCTTGTTTGCTAATAATATATTTCCTCTGGACAGGGAAGTCCTATACAGGTTCTTTACACTCAGTAGCATGGGGAATGGAAACAACCAGGGCTGGTTCCCCTTTCCCAAGGCATTATAGTAGCTGCATGGCCTGCCTCTGTGGTGTGTATGCTCTTCTGTTTATCTATCTATCTATCTATCTATCTATCTATCTATCTACTCTTTTATCGATTTTTTGCTGTTCCCCCGGGGTTCTTTCTCACCTCTTGCAGATTGCTTGTTGTGCTCTTGAAGGAATCTAAAAGGGAATCTGAATTTGCTAAAAACGTTTAAGAGAGGCCTGAACGCCTTTCTTGAGCATTACAATATTACATCTTATAGTCACTAAATAATTCAGAAAGGTCGGTGATCCAGGGATTATTCTGATTGCGAGACTTGGAGTTGGGGAGACATTTTTTCCCTTAAATGAAGAAAATTGGCTTCTACTTCATTGGGGTCTTTTTTCGCATTCCTCTGGATCAACATTTGGGGATAAGCTGAGCTAGATGGATATGTCTTTTTTTCAGCCTAACATACTATGTTACCACCTTTACACTCTCCTATCTGAGGGCAGCATAGGGGGTGACAGGCATGCTAATTTCAGTGATAAATCTGTTATATCTATCTGTGAAATAGTTTCTAAGAAACTTGAATTGTAACAGCAGATACATAGAGGGTTACAAGAAGCAGTCCTTGATATTCATGAGCTGCCGTTAACCCTACTCACCTCACCCTGTTTCTTCTGATTGACAGCTGTCTGCCTGTTACCATGCATAAATAGACAGCTGTCAATCATTTGTTTGAGGATGGGGTGAGGCTAGCTGCAACTCATGACTATCCAAGACTACTTCTTGTAGTCCTCTATTATATCTGCTGCTACTGATAAAATGTAAGTTCCTGACAAACTACTTCACAGATAACTATAACAGACATATCACCTCAATCAGCATACCTGTTACTACCTTATGCTGCCCCCAGAGACTAGAGCATGAAAGTGGTGACAGATTTTCTCTAATGGGACATCCACTCCTAGGGAGAGAAACAGCAATTCAGATTTTTTTGTTATTTGTAGATAATTTGTTGACATGTGGAATGGTGTACACCCAGGTCTTTAGCAATGCTTTTGTAGCCTTTTCATGCACATATTTTCAGAGAGGTTTTGAAAGTTGTTTGCATTGAACCAATTTTTCTGGTGAAGAACAGATTTGTCAGTATCCAAGCTTTGTTGGCCTTTATTTAATGTACAAAACACCTGTGAAATCCACACTTATAATCTAATCACCTTACTTTAAACACCTTTTTCCAATTAGCTATTGGAGAAGTTAGTAATGTACAGATTCACTTAGTTTTCCTCCCTGCACTGTGCATGTTAACGCAATGTGCTCAATAAATGACATGTGCGATACAACTGTTGGTGTGTTATTAGTTTAGTTAGATTGTGTTTGTCTATAATTGTGCTTTAGATAATAATGAGACCATATGTTATTAGTAAACAATGCAGAAACTCCAAATAGTTCAGAACGATACACTTTCTTTCTCTTTTAACTCTATCTATCTATCTATCTATCTATCTATCTATCTATCTATCTATCTATCTATCTATCTATCTATCGATCTTCCCTTTTACATGGTAATCTATACTTAAATCCTACATCTTCCATTTTTATTTACAGACTATATATATATATACCGCTCTTATATTTTCTTTATAATAGATGTTCTTCCTTTCCTAAAAGAGTAACACTGCCATCTAGTGTGCCATCTCCACTTTCCAATATTTGCTTTGGAGGTTTTTATCCTGTCAAGTAAAAACTAGCTCTTGGAAAACAACCAACTCTGTTGGAACTCAGAGATAATAATCAGTTTCTCTGGGCTTGTGAAATTGGCTCATTAAGCGTCCTTTTTAACAGAAAATATTGAAAGCGATTAAGTCTGCTTTACAGAGTGGGCATGAAATGGCTAACCTTCGGCCACCCACAGTTCCTAGGTGCCTGGCGTCATTTTTTGCATGCAGTGTAATGTCTTTACTTGAAGTGCTGTTTATTCATCACCTGCTTATTTATCTCTTTGCATTTGGCAGCCACATCCATCAATGTTAAACTGTCACACAAGGTTATTTTTCTTTTACATAACATTATAGGCCTTAGGAACCGGCGTATTAAAAGTAATATGTTTCAAACCTGTAGCATGGAATGACAGAATCATTTTTACTTGAATATATTACAATTTGAAATCCCTCACATCATTTTTTAGTATTAATGTTGCTGAAGGTCAAAGATTGCCAGACTTCATTCTGCCGCTGTCAGGGCATGTATATCTGAAAAGATCCAAAGCATCAACACCTTTCAAAGCCCGTCCTTTCAAACCTCATTTTATCTCTTCTGTTGATAAACTAGTGTGCAGCATATTTAATGTACATTGTCACACACCAAACCTGATTTGTATTTTGATCCTTCAGATTTGTCAGATACCGATGCTGGTTTTTACTCAGTTATTATTTCCAGGACAGTTTTATTTCCTGTAGTTTTTAATGTAGTAATATGAATTATTATTATTTTAGCATTTTCTGTAGTTACTTTTATAAAAACTAACAACCTTCTTGACTTTGCAATATTTATCATTTATCTTTCCAGTATACACAGCACTTTCCCCATTCATAGGTTTTACAGTAATGAGTTGATGGGACACCCCCATGATTAACTGGTATTGTTGGCTAGAGTTGGGTCCCTAGCTTTCCAATAGATGGTGCTGTGGAGGATTATGCCATTGCTCATTTGCATAGCTTTTTTCTAGAGAGCACTGCATGGCCTACATAAAACTCCCTACATCCTTGTAGTGCTCTCTCCACAAGGTGAAGCATTATAGATTCCCTTTAAACACTAGAAATCAAAGGGTTATTTGTGCAATGGCAATTTATGTAGCCAACACCATATTTAAAGGGGCACTAACTTTTCAGACAACATATGCTCATGTAATAGCCTGTGCGGGTCTCAACAATCATTTAATATACTTCTATTAAATATTTTGTTGTTTTACCACTGTAAATCAAGTTTGAAGTGGCTACCACTTGGGGTCTCCCTTCTAGCCACTTTGTAATCCATTGTTTATTGTTAATTACTGAGCTTCTTTAGTAACAAAGATGCTAGAATGTTAGGGAGGGTCTATCTTCACAGGCTGCTCCTGTACACTTAAAGGCTACAATCTCTGCCTCTCCTGTTGTTAGCTTATGTGTGTGTATGAGAAAGTGTGCAAATTATATTGAATTTATTAACCATATTGGGAAGTCAGGGAAAGGAAGTACAGGACAGTGAACTACTGGAAGAATGCTAGACTTGTTACATGTCCCCTACCTAAAAGGGAATTTCAAACAGCAGAAAAAATGGAGAAGACCACCTGAAAAACTTATAAACATGAAACAGGGTGCAAATAGCAGCAAATGAGTGGGTAATGGTGGTTTCCCACCTGTGTTAGTGCTCAGTTCAGGGTTTCTGTCTCTCTGCTCAGTTTTTGGAGAATGTAAAATTGAAATGAACTGATTTTTTTTTCCCCAATTGAGGTCAATGGGTTTTTAAAAAAAAATTAAAGGGGTTGTCTCGCGAAAGCAAGTGGGGTTAAGTACTTCTGTATGGCCATATTAATGCACTTTGTAATATACATCGTGCATTAAATATGAGCCATACAGAAGTTATTCACTTACCTTCCCTGCGCTGGCGTCCCCGTCTCCATGGCTCCGTCTAATTTCAGCGTCTAATCGCCCGATTAGACGCGCTTGCGCAGAAGGGTCTTCTCCCATCTGTTAGGTCCGGCACGAGCGGCATTCTGGCTCCGCCCCCTTCTACGCGTCACCGCGTAGCTCCACCCCCGTCACGTGTGCCGATTCCAGCCAATCAGGAGGCTGGAATCGGCACATGTGACGGGGCGGAGCTACGCGATGACGCGTAGAAGGGGGCGGGGCCAGAATGCCGCTCGTGCCGGACCGAACAGATGGGAGAAGACTAGAGATGAGCGAACGTACTCGGAAAAGCACTACTCGCTCGAGTAATTTGCTTTATCCGAGTATCGCTGTGCTCGTCCCTGAAGATTTGGGTGCCGCTGCGGCTGACAGGTGAGTCGCAGAGGGGAGCAGGGGAGAGCGGGCGGGAGAGAGGGAGAGAAAGATCTCCCCTCCGTTCCTCTCCGCTCTCCCCTGCAGCTTCCCGCTCCGTGCCGGCACCCGAATCTTCAGGGACGAGCACAGCGATACTCGGATAAAGCAAATTACTCGAGCGAGTAGTGCTTTTCCGAGTACGCTCGCTCATCTCTAGAGAAGACCCTTCTGTGCAAGCGCGTCTAATCGGGAGATTAGACGCTGAAATTAGACGGAGCCATGGAGACGGGGACGCCAGCGCAGGGAAGGTAAGTGAATAACTTCTGTATGGCTCATATTTAATGCACGATGTATATTACAAAGTGCATTAATATGGCCATACAGAAGTGTATAACCCCACTTGCTTTCGCGAGACAACCCCTTTAAGTTTGCTTCATTTTGGTTCAGTTCCGTTTTGCTTCTGCTTTTTGACTGGAAAAAAAGAGCGGTCTGGGACAGGGATGCCTGTTACAGAGTTTCAGAACAAAAGTATTTTGAGGTTTGACTTGGACCTGAGTTCTAAGTCATGTGGTGGCCTATGCTTGCCTCTCTCTGCCTACATCATGTAGATTGACAACCCTTTTGTGTATAGAGAGAGAGCTGTCAGTCTTCATGCAGCAAACATGGAGAGTTTGGCGCAGCCCGCCCCTGTGACTCCAAGCTCAGCTCAGAGTCAAACTTCAAAGTATATTTATTCTGAAACGCTGCAGCGTTTCAGAATAAAACACCCACAGGGGCAGCTGGCATTCCTGTCCTGGGTTCATGCTGCTCATGGTTTAGACAGCGTGAACCTAATGGCAGAATCCCTTTAATATTTTAGCATGCAGTAGCGTAATAAAACTGCATTAATTAAATTAGGCTAATAATTACCCAGTAAAGTAAAGGTTTGCTGCCTTATTTTTTACATCTTTCTTGTGTTCCTTTTTTCTGATAGCAGATAGTTTCTAACATTGTCCAGTTTCTTGTTTTGGCATAAGGCCAGACAAGCTTTTTCTGTACAAACAGGTTTTCCAATGCTTTCAGATAGAAGAATGTCAGATCTTTTTAGTGTCAAATTTCAAAGCCGTCTTTGGAATTCATTGCAAACCTTGATCTTGCCTTTGGATTTCAGGTTCGGTTACTACACTTGGTGTCTTAATTTAATCTGGAAACTTTAGTTTTTTTCAGATCAAAACTATAAAGTATTGTAAACTAAAACAGAGAATGTTAAAGTTATCATTATCGGTCATGTCAGAGGACCATTATTTTGAAAGAATAAATATTCGTACCACCAACACACGTTTGATTCTAATGCATCCTTTATACCATGCTAAGTATTTTCTGATCTCTAACTGTGGGGCAAGATTAATGGTGTTGAAAGTCCTCAGCGAATAATTTGGTGGGGGCTCATCATAATTTAAATTTATTTAAGGTAACCATAGCTTTCAAAAAATGCTAAATTCAAAACCTTTTTCAATAGGGGTTAATCTTTATAGATATGTATCAAGAATTTTAAATTGTATTAAGGCTAGTTTCACACAAGCATATTACAGGTGCATTTATGCAAGCAGATTACAGATGTGTGTTCTGGCTCAATCGCGGATCTAGTGACCTAACCTCAAAGCATCATATATTCCTATGATGCTTTGAGTTCAGGTTAGGAGATTCGTGTTCAGACCAGGACACTCGTCCGTACTACGGGCGCATGCAGTAAATGCTCCTGCAATATGCTTGTCTGAAACTAGCTTAATACATGTACTAAGCTTCATGTAAATTCTTATCCCAGACCATGACCAATAATGAATTTAGATGCCAGACCCTTTAATTAATTCAGATGCAATAATTAGTTCAGACCCCAGACCATATAATAAAGCCAAACCCTTAGACCTGATGCAATAAATAATTTTGACCAGATCCCATACCAGATACATAGTTAAAATAATGGAAACTGCAGTTCATTGTTTATAAATATAAAATAATGCACTTGGGGAGAAGGAACCACCAGTTTGAGTCCTGTGTTAGTCAGAACTTTGGAGGCGTGTTATCAAGGAGTGGGGAAAGCATGTAAGATGCCTGTCTATGAAAATTTTTTGGTACCATGTTAGCCAGTAGAGCAAAATGTGATTATTCTCAGCAGGAGAAACCAAGTAATCTTGTAGATATGATACCTTTTAATGGCTAACAAAAATATATGATGTTAATGCGAGTTTTCAAACCTACTCAGGGTTCTTCCTCAGGCATAATGAAAAAGATCCGAAGAGGCATCTGTATATATATATATATATATATATATATATATATATATATATACACATACTTATGAGACAAGGCAGAAACATGATGCGATTAATTTGCACTTAAAAAAAAAATTGAGGAACTTTATAATCAGGAGGCATTGCCCTCTGACACACAAAAAGTTACGGTACTTATCCCTGCAAGGTGCAGAGCTGCAAGACCTGCTCACATGTATGGACCGTGGACAGGATACAAATCCCCAACACACAGCAGGACTATAAGATCCTGGGAGCATTCACATATTCCACGTCCAATGTTGTGCAGTAAATGTCCTGTTGGGGGGCTTTATGTTGGAGAAAAAGGACAAAAACTGAAAGCGAGGATGAGATCTCATCGCCATACAATTAAAGAAAGAAAGATAGAATTACCTGTGGTTAAACACTTCTCTAGTCACAGACACAACATATAAAACATGAAAGTCACCATATTAAAAGGCAATTTCAAGTCACAAAGCCATAGAAGAATTTAGGAGTACAAACTTATAATAACCTTTGACACTTTCAACAGAGGCCTAAATTCTTCAAGAGGATTCATGTATGACTGGGAAGTATGAGAAATCTATAGCACAGATAACACTAGTGACCCCCTAACACTAATTCAGAGACCATAAAACTTTCACATCTTTATCAGTGGACTATTTAAATATTTATTTCCCTACTCATCCTGTTCTGGTAAAAAAAAAAAATAATAAGTTCAAATTAATAATATATATATGTATGTGTGTATATATATGCATGCCTCTTCGGATCTATTTCATATGCCTGAGGAAGAACCCCGAGTTCAAAAGCTCACTATAAGGGCTTAGTCACACGGGCGTTTATTGCCGCGATTTGCGCATGCGCATGCGTCCGGCGACTTTTTAAAACCATTGCTTTGCAATGGTATCGGACACATGAGCGCTTTTTATGCGCTCGTCCGATAAATTAGAGAACAGAAATCGCAGATCGCACCTATCTGCGATCTGCGATTCCTGTTCTCTTCTCTATATGCGCTCAACGGGGCCGGCGGCAGCAGCGCCGACCCCATTGAGAACATATAGAAGACAAATCATTCTTCTCTGCCACAGCTGGAACAGCTGTGGCAGAGAAGAACGATGTTTGCCCATTGAATTCAATGGAGCGGCAATACAGCCGCTCCATTGAAAGCAATGGGCTGCCGGCGTGCGCGGGGTTAATTGTCGGGAAGGGGTTAAATATATAACCCCTTACCTGCAATGCATCCTTAAATGTGAAAAAATAAAAAAAAAGGATGTTCTCACCTGCTCCCGGCAGCTGGAGATCCCGGCGGTCGGCCTGCAGTGGGTGTGAAGGAGGTGTGACTCAGGCTTGCCCCTGATTGGCTCAGCCTGAGCCAATCAGAGGCTGAGCTCAGTCACACCCATTCATGAATTCATGAATGGGTGTGACTGAGACTTGCTTCTGATTGGCTCAGCGCTGAGCCAATCAGGGGCAAGCCTGAGTCACACCTCCTTCACACCCACTGCAGGCCGACCGCCGGGATCTCCAGCTGCCGGGAGCAGGTGAGAACATCCTTTTTTTTTATTTTTTCACATTTAAGGATGCATTGCAGGTAAGGGGTTATATATTTAACCCCTTCCCGACAATTAACCCCGCGCACGCCCGCAGCGCTTGCATTCAATGGAGCCGCTGTATTGCCGGCTCCATTGAATGCAATGCGCTGGACAGCTCCGGCCCGTTTCTAATGAAACGCGGCTAGGAGCAGATTTTCGGGCGATTTTTGGGCCGATTTTTCGGCGCCGGTCACGCGATTTGCGCATGCGCATCCGTCATGCGATGCGCAAATCGCGTGAAAAAACGCCCGTGTGACTAAGGCCTAACATGTATTTTAGTCAACCATTAAAAGGTATCATATCTAAAAGATTACTTGGTTTCTCTTGCTGAGAACAATCCCATTATGCTTGTCTATATAACTACAGGTACATTATAACCAGTAGAAAGATGGAGATTGTCATAATACACTAGCACAAGCGAATGTAAGAAACTTTATGATATATCTTATTGGAGGAAAATGCCTATTTCTCCACTTCAGCTATTCCTCCTCCTCTCCCTGCCTCCTATACTGATTAGTTATTCTGAATGTACTAATAAAATTTGAACATAGAATTTAATGCACACATAGATCAGATTACAGGTGCAGCCCATAGACGTCTATGGAGACTTGAGTGGGAGGGGGAGGAAAGTGCTGGCGGCGGACAAAGGAAGACACAAACAGAGATGTGGCTTATGTCCTCCATGCTGCTGTGTATCTGTGTGTGTGTATGAGAGACATTATAGCAGCTAGTCTCCACCCTTCCTGTTAAATGTTGTTATTCCTCCTGTAAACATAAAAGTTTATTTTAAAAAAGTGATTTGAAGATTCAGTTAGCAGTTACTAGAGATGAGCGAGCACCAAAATGCTCGGGTGCTCGTTACTCGAGTCGAACTTTCAGTGATGCTCGAGAGTTCGTTTCGAGTAACGAACCCCATTGAAGTCAATGGGTGACTCGAGCATTTTTGTATATCGCCGATGCTCGCTAAGGTTTTCATTTGTGAAAATCTGCAAAACACAAGAAAGTGATGGAAACGACACAGAAACGAATAGGGCAGGCGAGGAGCTACATTTTGGGCTGTATCTCAAGTTCCCAGGTCCCACTATTAAGCCACAATAGCGGCAAGAGTGAGACCCCCCCCCCCACCGTCAGCATAACGATCGTTCTCCTCCTCCACAGCTGTAACAGCTGTGGCAGAGAAGAACGATGTTAGCCCATTGAATTCAATGGAGCCGTCAATACAGCCGACTCCATTGAAAGCAATGGGCTGCCGGCGATCGCGGGATGAATTGTCGGGAAAGGGTTAAATATATAAGCCCTTCCCTGCAATTCATCCAGAAATGTGTAAAAATAAAAAATATATATATACTCACCTGGTGCCGGCAGACGGAGTTCAGCGCGGCAGGCTGCAGTTCTCCTGAACTGCTCTGAACAGCTGTGAGTAGTATTCAGCAGCCGGGGATTTAAAATCCCCGCCTGCTGAATAAGATGCCTCTGATTGGTCACAGCCTGACCAATCAGAGGCCAGCCCTCACTCACACCCATTCATGAATTCATGAATGGGTGAGTGAGCGCTGCCTCTGATTGGCTCAGGGGCAGGAGAGCTGCTAACAATGGGCTAACATCGTTCTGCCGGGACAAGGTAAGTATATATATATTTTTTATTTTTACACATTTCTAGATGAATTGCAGGGAAGGGCTTATATATTTAAGTCCTTCCCGACAATTCATCCCGCGTACGCAGGCAGCCCATTGCTTTCAATGGAGTCGGCTGTATTGCCGGCTCCATTGAATTCAATGGTCAGTGCTCGTTTAATCGAGACGAGTATCGCGTGGTGCTCGTCTCGAGTAACGAGCATCTCGAGCACCCTAATACTCGAACGAGCATCAAGCTCGGACGAGTATGCTCGCTCATCTCTAGCAGTTACCCATTTAAGATATTCTGCCATGTCCACTAATCAGTGGAGCCTGCTACCTAACTTTGCATCCATGGACCCACTGACTATATTGTATCCTCTTTTTTTCTTTTTAGACACCTCTGTTCCCCAACACTCCTTTAACCCCTTGAGTGGCGGGTTTCCTACCACCCTGCCGTGCCCACCAGGGCAGGTTTTTTAAAATGGTCTAATCATTGCATTTCAACTAATTTTGCAGTTGCGTCTCAAGAGCCATAACTTTTTCATTTTTCCATTGACATGGCCATATAAGGGCTTGTTTTTTGCGGGACAAGTTGTGATTTTTTAAACAGGGGGGAGGAAAAAAAGAAATGGGGAAAAAAGAAATAAAGGGGCCATGTCATTAAGGGGTTAAATAATGTATTAACTTCCTTCTCTGGGTCATTACGACGCATGGATACCACATGTGTGATTGTATTTTTGATTTTTTTACAAAGTAAAGGGAGACAAGTGTTTTTATAATTTTTTTTATAATTTTTAACTTATTTATTTTTTTTTTTTTAATTTTAATTTTTTTTTTTTTGTCCCTTTAGGGGACTTCCACAGGGACCCATCAGGACCCCCTGATCACATTCCGGTGGTCCGATGGTGACAGCCCTTTACATGCTGCAGTGACAGCCCTTTACATGCTGCAGTCACATAGACTGCAGCATGTAAAGGGTTAACACAGCAGAGATCGGAGGTTTTCTCTGATCTCTGCTGTAAGAGCTGGTACCTAGCTGTCCTCTCACAGCCAAGCACCAAGCTCTCCCTGCCACAGAGACCATCGGCTTGCTTCTGACAAGCCGATGGTCTCTATGGCAACCTGTAAACAAAGCAGGGAGATTGCCGGCAGATCGGCAATATCTTCTGCTGGTTTTTCAAAGCCCTTGCTTTGTTCTCTGTGGGTCTGTGCAGGCAGAGCACACTGTCACAGCTTGTGGCATTGTGCTCTGCAGCTCCCATAGTGATACATAGCCCGGAAATCTTCCGGGCTTTATCGCTATGGGCAGTGGAGCTCGTCCTGGAAAATTTCCGGGCATGCCACTCAAGGGGTTAAATTTGGCTTTCTGCAAGTTGAATCTGTCAAGTGCAAGGTATCCTCCCTTCATTGTCAATGGGTGACAACAGGTTCCTTCCACCCACTCCCATCACCTATTGACAACGAGGGCTGCTGTTGCAAAGTTATGTAGCTGACCCCATTGATCAGAGGACATCACAAATTCTCTTTAAAAGTTAAAATAAGGTTCAGAAAGGAAGGATATTTAATAAGAAACTAAACATTAGAACAAGGGGCACAATCTGAGGTTAGTTGGGGGGAAGCTCAGAGGAAATTTCAAAAATTATTATTTTACTGAAGGGAAAGCCGTCTTGCATCAAGCCCAAAGAAGCCGTCTTGCATCACCATGGGGGATCCCTTCATCTCCGCCGTGGCTGTCACAGCTGCGGCAGGAAATCACGATATTCTCCCATTCGTTTTAATGGGGCCTGCGCTGCTACTGCTGGTCCCATTGAAAGCATGTGGAAACCCCTGGATGTGAGGTGTTTTCATTTGAAAACAGCCTTGCATCCCTGTGAGGTTCCCTTCATCCCTGCTGCGGCTGTCACAGCTGCGGCAGGTGATCGCGATGTTCTCCACTGTTTTCAATGGGGCTGGCGCTGCTGCCGTGGCCCCATTGCAAACATGTGAAAGCCCCTGGATGCGACAGCTTTGCATCCCTGTGGGGCTGAAGAAATCCCCCAACGCAGCTGTCACAGCTGCAGCAGGGGATTGCGATCTTCTCCCATTGTTTTCAATAGGACTGGCGCTACTGCCGCTGGCCCCATTGAAAATAATGGGCAATATCACAAAAAGAATGGACATGCTGAGATTTGTTTCCTGCATTGCATCGTAACACGGCGCCATGCAAGGAAACATTGCAAATGTAAATCAACCCATTCAAGAGAATAGGTTTCATATTTGTGCGAGATTTGTGCGTCTCGCAACGCACAAATCTAGCCCACTTGTTTCGCCAGTGTGAAGGAGCCCTTACACTGAACGATTGCTGTTCAAAAAATTGTTTAAACGAATGATCATTGAGTGTAAATGCAGCCAATGATTGAATGATGAATGATAAATAATTCCATTTTTCGTTCATCTTACATTTCATGGAGGCATAAAAATCACTGTCGGCTTGTTCACTATATGTTTGTTTTAAATACAGATTGTTCAGTCATTCTCATTCACTTATACAGCAAATGTGACCGACTGAACAATTTCTTGCTTGAATGAGCCAATGATGTACCTGCCTTGAGTGAACTCTGACATCATTCACTTGTTCAAATGACATATCGCCTGGTGAAAACGGACCCAAAAGCCCCCTTCACACCGTCATATGCATTTTTCTATAAGCCTCAGTGCAATGTATTAGCGCTATGTACGAAGATTTTTTTGCGCGGGTCTTTTACTGTACATTTTGAGCAGGTCTGATTTTTTTGCGTTTACGAAAAATGCATTTGCAAAATGGGGAAATGCAAATGAACCCATTGAAGGCAATGGGTTCTATTCTCAGCGTATTGCGCTTGTAAATTTTATGCCTGCAATATGCCCATCTGAAGCCGCCCTAAGAGAGAATTAAAAAGGAAAAAAATATAAGGGCACACTAAATGGACCATGTGCTCTTTACTGTTGCCAATCTTCTATATTTCTAAATGAGCTCTTCTTTTTTAGGTAAGCGTGTAACCGCATAGAAGTATAGATGGTGCAGCAATAAGGAGACGCAAACAGCAGTGCTCTTCATTTCACAATTTTGCTGGCACTCTCTCAGCAATTGCAAAAAACGTCCTTTCTCTCAGGGCTTAAACAGATAGGTGCATGCGCTAATACACTTGCTGCAAAATGGGACAAAATCATGCCTGTATGTTTAAGTATTTCAGTTGGTGTGCAAGGATTGGTGCTGTTCACCTTCCTCTTACAAATTGTTTCTTGTTAGCATTTAAGCCTAGGTCACATCCCACCCACACCAAGGCTGCTGGGCCTTTCTCTAGACTATTCAGCTCTCACACTTTCCCTAGTCTGTAGTGGGTTGTTGAAAATGCGTGCCATGCACTTTCCCTATGCAATACCACACACTAAATTGATGCGTATGCTACACATACTACCCGGGTTTCTTTGCCCTGTCCACATGCATGATGCTGCATCATCCTCATGGTTTACAAAATATCCAGTAACTATTTTATGCTGCATACATTGCAACACTTGTTACATACCATTTAGTGTTAAAGGTACATAGCATAAAACAAAAGGTCACATACCTTTGGAGAACTAGGAAACTTCCAGGGTGTATGTTGGGTGTATCGAACACCACCCAGGGAAGCCCCTTACTGTTCCCTGACACTTTATATGATCGCAGCTTGGCAGAAGAAGAGTGTCTACTGCAAAGAAAGTAGCAACAAAATCTAACTTTAATTTGATGCCAGCTTACTTCAGCCGCACCCACAACTCTCTTGCCACCCTACAGGCATTTTCTGTTTATAAAGGATGCCCCATTGGTATATCCAGTGTAGATTTTTACAATAGGAAACGCATAATATAGTAGAGCGTAAATTAACTAAACGTGCTACGGCATAACGATCCGACCATAGAATCTAGAGGACAGATAATTTTTTATACAAGGATAGTCTTGCACATACAATACTGTGAGGGTTCCATGTTTATCATGATCTGAAGAACCCTGAAAGAGAACAGCATTAAATATAACTAGGACAGATATTACATATTGTAAATATTTCCAAATGAATGAAGTAGCATAGTGAAACTTTTCAAACAGTAAATTGAGAGCTTCCAAGGGCCAGACTGTAAGTCCATGGTAGAGATCAGCAAAATGAAGAAGAAGCAGCTCTCCAACATCTTCTATGAAATGTACAAAGTTTATTCACCCTTCAATGTTCCAGCTGCTCATTGGAACCATTTGAAGCTTGAAAATGGCTCCAATGGGGAATTGAAATGTTGGAAAAACATGGATGAATAAACTTTGCATACCTAATGGAATTATGCAAGCCGTGGTAAATTGCACAACAAAATCGATAGGCTACCTGCAGATTTTGATGCAGAATTGAAAATAGCTTAAAGAGAACCTCCCATGACCTTTGAGCCCCACAAACTATATTATGGAAGTCAAAGGTCAGGGAATTGGGTGTCTGGAGAGTGTTGCTTTATGCTCACTGGGTGCCTCATTCTTGTATTGTATCCCTCCGAAGTTCACGTGCTCCGGCAGCATAACTCCTTCTTATAAAGATGTGCATGCAGAAGGATTCATGCTGTCAGTGTGCGGACTTCAGAGGGACACAGCGCGCGGATGTCTTGGAATATAACACAATGCTCCCCAGACACCCCATTCCCTGACCTTTTGAGCCTAATGGAGTTTAAAGGTCATGGCAGGTTCTTTTCATTCCATTTTAAGTTTGCATCAAAATCTTGATCAATCGCTACCTCTGTTATTGACTGCAGCCCATATGCAGCTGTTAGCAGAGACTGGATAGGAGGTGCAGAACACAGTGGGAACAGGGAGAGGTGAGTAGGTGATAAATGCTCTTTCATAGAAAACCCTTCAGGTCAGTGATAAAAATAACAAAGAAGTATGACACAACCATAAATCAGTGTAGAGCAGATCAACCTAAAAAGCTGAGTTTCTGAGCAAGGTTGACACAGTATTAGTGTACCTTGACGCCACTGGAAGCTAGGGGTTTGACAGGAGGAACGCCCCTCTTACACCCCCAGCTCCCAATAGGGTGAAGGCACAAAGGTCCTAACTGCACACTGCACATTGCTTAATGGCTGCCCGGCAGCCTTAGCCTTACATTATGAGCTGTCAATGCTGGCATGTAACCTCTGTTACATGGCAGCATTCACATGTTATAATTAGAGATGAGCGAGCACCAAAATGCTCGAGTGCTCGTTACTCGAGTCGAACTTCCCACAATGCTCGAGGGTTCGTTTCAAATAACGAACCCCATTAAAGTCAATGGGCGACTCGAGCATTTTTGTATATCGCCGATGATCGCTAAGCTTTTCATTTGTGAAAATCTGGGAAATTCACGAAAGTGATGGGAACGACACAGAAACGGATAGGGCAGGCGAGGGGCTACATGTTGGGCTGCATCTCAAGTTTCCAGGTCCCACTATTAAGCCACAATAGCGGCAAGAGTGCCCCCCCCCCCAGCACTGTCAGCATAAAGATCGTTCTCATCTGCCACAGCTGTAACAGCTGTGGCAAAGAATAATGATGTTAGCCCATTCAATTCAATGGAGCCGGCAATACAGCAATGGGCTGCCTGCGTACGCGGGATGAATTTTCGGGAAGGGCTTAAATATATAAGCCCTTCCCTGCAATTCATCCAGAAATGTGTAAAAATAAAAAAATATATATATACTCACCCGGTCCCGGCAGACGGAGTTCAGCCCGGCCGGCGGCAGTTCTCTGAACTGCTCTCTGTAGTATTCAGCAGCCGGGGATTTAAAATCCCCGCCTGCTGAATGAGCTGCCTCTGATTGGTCACAGCCTGACCAATCAGAGGCAGCTCTCACTCACACCCATTAATGAATGGGTGTGAGTGAGAGCTGCCTCTGATTGGCTCAGCGCAGGGACCAATCAGGGGCAGCTCTCACTCACACCCATTCATGAATTCCTGAATTCCTGTTACAGCTGTGGCAGATGAGAACGATCTTTATGCTGACATATTTTTTTTATTTTTTATTTTTACACATTTTAGGATGATTTTCAGGTAAGGGCTTATATTTTTAAGCCCTTCCCAAAATTCATCCTCAGATCGCCGCAGCCCATTGCTTTCAATGGAGCCGGCTGTATTGCCGACTCCATTGAATTCAATGGTCAGTGCTCGTTTAATCGAGACGAGTACCGCGTGGTGCTTGTCTCGAGTAACAAGCATCTCAAGCACCCTAATACTCGAATGAGCATCAAGCTCGGACGAGTACGCTCACTCATCTCTAGTTATAATGTAAGGCTAAGAAGCAAACCGACCAGGAGGCTAAGACTGCAGGCTGCAGCGATCACTGTAAGCGGACCGCCCATTCCCGACTCCCGGCCGACTGCCGCCTTACTGCTGCATTCCTGGCATCTCCTGCAGCGTCTGTGCTGGCTGACGGGTGCTGCCCTGCTCACCCGGATGTTGGCGTGGGCATGCATGTGGTCTACCACCATCGGAACAGCCTGATGCCCAGCGCCTCAATGTTCCCTCACGGCCGCTCCCCCACTCAGTGTTCCCAATGAGGTCCACTGCCGTTAGAGACATGCAGCCGTCCCTTGTGTCAGCTGGGTCCCACCTCTCACATATTTCTTCCGGGCGGTGCCTCGGTGGTGATGAGCACTCACCGCTCCTAAGGCACCGGGGCTCCGCAGCTGCCTTCACATTTCTTCTGGGCGGCGCCTCGGTGCTCATGAATGCTCACTGCTCCTAAGGCACCAGGGCTCCACAGCTAGCCAATCGTTAGTGCCTTCGAGGACCTACATGATGAGCACATGTTCAGCCAATCATATTCAGGGGACGTTACACGCTTGTCTATTTTGACTCCACCAGGACTTCCTGGTGGCATCAAGATACACTAATATCAGTGGACACTGGTGAGGAAGTTCACTAATACATTTATGACAACTCAAGTGTCAAGCTTCTATGACTAAAATCAGAGATTCTGCATACAGCCTTTGCTTGAGTCCTCCACAGGCATATGGCCAAAGGAAACACTAATAAAGGGTCACTAATAAAATCTCTGAACCTTTTCTTATGTGATTACAATGGTGAATCTAAAACTAAAGACAAAAATTTCTACTTCCTGCATAGACTAAACACATCAGCAGCACACTAAGTCTAACTTCCGTTCTGAAGATTTGCTACAAAGTGTCAGTGTATGTACAGATGTAGCAAAGTTTAACTTGACCATGAAAACTTTCTGGGACAATTTATCTTATAGGGGTTAACCTAAAATCTATTGTTAATCTCTATCTACAGAATAGGGGATAACTTTATGATAAGTGGGAGTCTCACAGTTGAGAGTTTTACTGTACCCCATACAGTGAGGAGATTAATTATTATCTTAACACAAGATAACCCTTTGTAAACAATTGAAAGGGCAAATAATTATGGCACGGAAAACGATCATAAGTCAAGTTAAATTTTACTACATCTGTAAAAATATAATCTAGGAGTTTAGACACTTTTTTATATCTAACAGGGAAGTGCATTGAATGGATATAGTATAACAAACAATGTACTTTGAGAAGAATCAGATGGCTTTGAGTTTTATGTCAGTGTTTTCCAGTTGTGAATTATTCATACTTGTAGCCTAAATCTACAAATATAGCAAAGATTAACATGATTTTCAACGTGTTATGATAACTTTCTGTGCCACAGTTTGTTTACCCTTTTAATAGCTTTTCACCAGCTTTAAGATCACAATTGCTTTTCAATGGTCCGAGATAAGATAACTTGTTGCATAATTTGTCGCAGTCTCATTCCAGTAGGTGGGTGGTGTAGAAAGTGACTCCATATCTCTAGACCTATTTAAAGATGTGACTAATTTATCATTGTTGTGCGATATTTGGTAAATATGTCACACTTTAAGCTGAAGAAGGAAAAAAAGCACACTAAAATACTGGCATAAAAAATTCCCTTAATGAAAATTTAATAAACCTGTACTGATTAGCTGTTATCTCTGGAGAAGCAGTCAGCTAGTATTCATTTCCGTTGCAGTCATGCTCCATTGCTCATTGCAATCAAAAGCCTGATTGTGCAATGCAAGAACTGGTCAGGCCCTCCAAAAGTAGAGCTGCTCTTTGTTCATTAGATCAATATGCTGTAAAAGGATGCAGTACATGAAAAAGGGGTCAACAAATGGATCAAGCATATCCTGTTGTGGAGTGAATGTGTACCAAAGAAAACAGTAACTGTTACAATGTAGAAAGCTTACTGCAACAGTAAACACGGGTGTCACTAAGGGCTTATTCACATGTGCTTTGGAGGTTACATCCAGAGCCTTCAGTGCAAATTTTCCTTTAAAATCCAGGATGAAATGCAGCATCATGCTGTGCTATTTTGTCCTGCAAAATACCAGAAGACATGCTGAAAGCCCCATTAAAGTCAATTGGGTCCATCTGGTACCATTCATTTTTATTTTATGATGGAAAGGGCTTCCTGTTTTTCTGGTCTGGAAACAGGAAAATGGAAACCTTGAGCTGATGTGCAAGAGCACTAGCCATTGGCCTCTCTTTTATATTTCCAAGGCTAGGATGATGGGTAAGCCGACATAGGCTTCTGCTTATGGCACCATATCTGTTGGGCAGGGGGGCACAGTGTCCTCTCTAAGCTGCCAAGCTGAATGGCTGCAAAACCTCTCATCTGGCCCTGCTCAGTACTTCTTACAAAATTTCCTTCACCTCTCTGCAGACAACACAGCAGAACTAGACACAAAGAAGAAGCAGTGCGGCATGAACTCTGAGCATAACAAGACATGTGTTAAGATAAGAGGGGTGGTATACTACTATCCATGACTCATCCTTAACACATTGACATAGTCATGTGGTTCCATGCAGTGGCAGATTAAGGGGACCAAAGGCCCAAAGCTGTTCACACAACTCCCCCCCATCCCGGTAGAATATTCTTGGTCCTGTATTGTTCACAGGCCAGCTCATCATTCAGATGACTAATGCAGCTGGCCTCAGTGATCATGTATGCATGAATGATACATGACCGCTAAAGCCAATGATGAACAATGAAATGCACTGTGAACAATACGTGAGCTTCTGAGCCCATAGCAAGGATACTGAACTAGAGGGACATTTAAACGGAGAGAATGGATTTTCCGCAGCTGAAAACCCCACACCAAAATCCATAACAAACTTCACCCCATCAATTGAAGATGTGAAAGCTGCTGCAAATCCACATGTAAATCTGTTACATACACACAACACCAGGGCACCAAGCCTCAGCACGGGTGCAAGACGGCGTTCACACAAATGCCATAAGCACACACTAAATGTCTACTCAACACCAAGGTAGGACTGCAAACTGCTCTCACAGGCAGACATAACATATCTCTACTCTAACAGGACATCAACAACATGAAACCTGCCAGCAAACAGGGCAATCGTCCTGATAAGGATGACCCTGCACTGGAACCTAGGAACCTACCTATCCTTGGATGGCAAATGATCCGCAGCAGGGCACGATGCAGCTCACAACAGTTCACAGAACTGGATTGTTCACACCTGCTGTCTGGAAACCTAGACAGACACTGAACATGTCGCTGTTCACACCAACACCCCAGAGACTTGCACAGAAGATAGTACAGGACTGTTCATACACCTTGCCTGGCACCTGCACAGACCCAATGAGCACAACACTATTCACACACGTCTGGCCACCTCCACAGACACACTCCCCACATCATGAAAAAAGGCAAAACCATAGGGTGACAGAGAAACCCAACACAGAAACCACACTCAGAGCCCACATGCATACACATAAACCATTTCTAGTGCAAATGTCCTTACACCAAGAGGAAAGAGTCAGCACTAGAGATGAGCGAGTATACTCGCTAAGGCTAACTACTCGAGCGAGTAGTGCCTTAGTCGAGTATCTGTCCGCTCGTCCCTAAAGATTCGTCTGCCGGCGCGGGTGACAGGTGAGTTGCGGGAGTGAGCAGGGGGTAGTGGGGGGAAGAGAGGGAAAGAGGGATCTGCCCTCCGTTCCTCCCCGCTCTCCCCCGCCGCTCCCTGCCCGCCGCCGGCAGCCGAATCTTTAGAGATACTCGACTAAGGCACTACTCGCTCGAGTAGTTACCCTTAGCGAGTATACTCGCTCATCTCTAGTCAGCACCCACCTTACACACACATAAGACATCAGATGTCTGAAGGCCACGCCAGTCATGGGGAAAGGAAGAGGGGTCTGCATAAAAGGCAGAAAAGGACTATAGGTGTCCAGACCATCCTTAGGGAAGGTGAGAGACACACTACAGACTAGACATTCATAAAACCAAGCTTAGAGTGGGATTAACACAGAATCCATAAACAAGATAAAATGACCAGCATTCTCTGGCAAGAGAAGCTGGTATTTATGTGCAGCAGACCAGGGGGATTGGCTGGCTGGGAATAACACACCCAGCCAGCTCAATTAACTTTCACCTGTGAAGGTATGCTCATCGAAACCTGTAGAACCACAGGTCCCAGCCGCACAACCTAACAAAATCACAATATATACAGAACAATGTTACTGCTATACAGTAAGCATATAGCAGTAGATACCAGCTCTATACAGATGCTCTGCAGACACTTAAGTGATTACAGTACCGTTATATCCAGTGATCACAGGTGATGTCTTTTTTACCGTTATAATTAGTGATCAGAGGTGACATCCTCTGTGACTGGAGTCATGCATTTTCCCTTTTCTTCTCCATCCAGTCCAAATCACAATGATGACTTCTCCCAGTCACAACTTGTCTTTACAGAATTTAACACACAACTCTTTAACTTCTCAATTTCCCAGCCACCTGGCTTTGTCTTTCAAACTTATACACAATCTCCCCATCCCCAGTACCCCTGGTAGTAATAATGCCACCCATGGTGCCCCACACAATAATAATATCGATTTTTTTGTTCTTTGTAAGCCCCACAAAGTAAAAAGTGCCCCAAATCATGCAATCAGTAATAATGTCTTCTTTATTCTCCCCATTCACTAATAATGCTTCTCATGGCCTCCATCAAATAATAAAGCCCCACATGGCCCAATTTAATGATAATGCCCCTCCCTACGTGATAACACACCTTATGGCCCCATTTAGTAATGATGCCTCTCATAGCCTTGTTTAGTAATAATGCACCATTGTGTCTTATGGCCCTCCATAATAATTATTACTCTTATAGCCCTGTGTAGTAATAATGGCCCTTTGCCCCCATTTATTTGTAATACCCTGTTTAATAATGTCCCATGGCCCCTCATAGCCTCATTTACTAGTAATGCCATGTTTAATAATAATATCCCTCATTGCTGCATTTAGTAGCAATGCCCTGTTTAATAATAATCCTCCATTGCCCCTCATGGTCCAATTTAATATAGATACCCACATGCCACCATTAGTAATAATGGCCATCATGGCTCTATTTAATAATAATAATGCCCCTCACGGCCCCACATTTAGTACTAATGCCCCACTTGGCTCCATTTAGTAAGAATACCCTTCATGGCCCAGTTTAATAATAATGCCCCTTAGCCCCTTTAATAATAATAATAATAAAAAAACAGAAAATACTTACCTGATCTATATGGGTCCAACTGCTCCTGCCCTCTGCAGTCCACACCACTGGGCCCCTGCTGACTTCCAAGTAACACAAATGCTACGGCCATTCATAGTGATCACGTGACAACATGGTTGTCACATAATTGGACTACTGAGAAGCAAGTTAAGGACCAACAGCACAAACTGCAGAGGCTGGGAGTGGGGGGAGTGACACAGATGAACATAGCTGTTTTTTTTTTTTTTTTTTTAGAACAGCAGCGCCCTTCCAGTAGATCATAATAGGGACGCTTTGGATGGCCATGGAGCCTCCTGAAACCTTGGCCTGGGGCGGCTACCCTTATCTCTCCATTATAATTTACCATTTTTTCCATATTAAACAGCAGCTGAGATGTGTATTATGAAATTCTGTAGCAGCTAAGGTGTGTATTATGAGGTTCCACAGCATTAATAAATGCCCCATATAGGGCCCCCTCAGTAATAATGCACCATATAGGTCCCCTCAGCAATAATGCCGCATATAGGCCCCAGCCTCCACTCAGTAATAATTCCCCTCATAGTTCCCACTCAGAAATAATGCCCTATGTAATAATGATCCATATAGGAAGATCATGTGGAAGTTTCAAATACGAAGGCATGCCCTTGAAAAATTGAGGTGTCAAATATGTGTGTGTCAAATTATGCAGATAAAAGTTGTGACTTGGAGAAGTCATCATGATAGTCTGGGCCAGATGAACGATAAGGAAAAGTAAAAAACTTCAGTTAGAGGGGACATCACCTGTGATCATTGGATATAACGGTACTGTAAATTGCAAATTGCCTGAATAGATCTAGTATATATTGATATATGGTCACAGTGTATTATTTGGCCTTCATATAGTGTTATTATTGATAGTATTGATCTTTGCAGCGTTGGTATTAATCACTATGTCGTGGTATTATATAATCAGGGTGTGGCAGGTTAATTTTTCCCTTACATAGTGTTATTATTGGCAATGTTGGTCTTGATGTAATGGAATGTGTGCAGTCACAGTATAAAGGTAATGATATGGACCAAGATGATTACAGTGATACCGTGTCTGGGGTTTATTTTTCTTCACAGTCACAGTATAAAGGTAATTATGTGGACCATGATGATTACAGTGATACCGTGTCTGGGGTTTATTTTTCTTCACCTCTACAAAATACAAAAGTATATATTTTTTTTAGAAAGGTGTACATTTTTAATAAACTTTATTAACATTTATTCCGTTATTTTTTAGACCTACTACGAACGTCACAATGTGATCTTTAGGGTGCATTCACACGAACGTATATCGGCTCGGTTTTCACGCCGAGCCGATATACGTTGTCTCTCTCTGCAGGGGGGGGGGGAGGATGGAAGAGCCAGAAGCAGGAACTGAGCTCCCGCCCCCTCTCTGCCTCCTCTCCGCCCCTCTGCACTATTTGCAATGAGAGGAGGCGGAATGGGGGCGGAGCTAAGGGCCGAGAATTAGCCCCACCCCGCCTCTCCCCATTGCAAATAGTGCAGAGGGGCAGAGAGGAGGCAGAGAGGGGGTGGGAGCTTAGTTCCTGCTCCTTGCTCTTCCAGCCTTCCCCCCCTGCACACGAGGACGACGTATATCGGCTCGGCGTGAAAACCGAGCCGATATACGTTCGTGTGAATTCACCCTTAAAAGAAAAGTATAATATCCGCGCTCCAAGGAGGGATCAATATTGATAGTAATATTAGTAATAGTAAATAGAATTGGACTCATCTGGTGTGGGGAACCCATCTGGATAACAGGTCTCCACACCGAAGGTCCAAGTCAGCCTCTAAGGATGGTCAGTTACACTAATCTCCATCAAGTATTAGCCAGGCAGGGAGAAACCCAGGGTTTTAGACATCGGTCATAGAGCATAAGAACAAAGAAGTATAAAAGATTCTTGGTCCCCACACACAGCATCTCAGGTCCTTGCTGTGTTACCCGTTATGGGCATCTTCCCTCCCGCAGACAGCATGTTAGGTCCCAGCTGTTTTTCGCTGCAGGTTGGAGGCAAGCTGGTGCACCAGCCGAACAGCAGCTGTCAAAGCTGGCCAGCACAGTGCAGGATAGTGTACTGTAGATAAGTCGCCACTCCTCCGCCCGAAAAGCAATTGTCAGTCCTCGGCAGAGCTTGCCACCAGCAGCACCATGTACTGGTAGAGCAGGGTTGGTGGTGGTGGCGGTGCCAGTACCAGCGGTGTAGAGAAGCAGAGTCCAGAGCAGAGAGTGACAGCAGGGTTGGCTGCTGCGGCCATGGGGGACAGGAGCTGGGAGCTGACAGTGCAGTCCGGCAGGGGATTTGTGTGAGCACGGCGCTGGGGGGACCGGAGTGGAGAGGTCAGTCCAGCGGCGAGATTTGTGAGGCAGGAGTGGAGATGGGAGTCCACCTGGGAGATGTGTGAGCTTGGCTGGGGGATGGGCGGTACATGTGGGGAGATGTGTGCGCAGCAGCCAATCCAGAGCTGTGCCCATCACCTTGGCGTACGCTGTAACTTAGGGCTCCCAACTCATGTCTCTGGTGGAGACATAATGCACCAGTACCATGGACACATAACATTAATACAGTATATCGAGTCTTGTATAGAGTCTTTTAATATAAAGTTTTTGTTCCTTTGAGTTGATTCATTCTTTCTATCTTTTGGAAACAATTTAAGCTTTGTTGTAATTTTCTTTCAAGATGAAATCAATATCATTTTGATCGATTTTCATGGGGCCTCTAAAGGGTATCCACTCTGCCTATTTTGCACTGTCAGTCACTTAATAGGACTGCCAATTGTATCCCTAAACATAAAAAGAGCAAGGCTTAATATGATTAAAATACAAGTTATACAGAATCTTTTCCCACAAAACCATGTATAAATTTGCTAAGCCTCTCCTGCTCTATTATATGCTGCCTGCAGATCAGACACAATTTTCCATCTGACAGCTTCCTTTTAACCAAACAGAAAGTTTACCACTCCCTAAGTTTGCATTTGTTTTTCAAATAATAGCTTCCTTTGGTCTGTATATCTAATTGTACAATTTATCTTAGTACTTATTCAAGTTATTATGTAACTTTGGCGTATTTAATCCTGTATCATCATAAAAGCTTACTGTATGTGTTACAAAGCAAACGCTAACCACTGTGTCTTGTAATGACCTGGCTTTATAAATGAGCTTGCAACCAGCAGTTCTCTAGATTGAAAAAAGGTTAAATCAGTAATTTCTTGTTTTCATGCAGAGATTGTTTACTGTATGAGTGGTCTGATTCAGTGTCTCTGAGACTGCTGCTAGAAAGTCTTTGCTTATGCCTTTCTTTTCTTTGAAAAAGGTTGACATGTATTTTGAAAGACAAAAGAATTTCTTACAAAAGAGTTCTACATGTAGGAGTCAAATACCAATATTGTATACCTATGATATACAGTACGTACCTCCTGTTAGTTACAGTATTATTACTTGTAGAAGCTGTCCAACATAGTTAGCATTTTATCACTTTATAGATTTTCCTGCTGGAAGATGATTTCAGGTTTTTTTTATTGCTGTTAGCCTTCATGGGTTATGGCTGTATTAAAATGTAGCACTGTCAAACATGTTTAAAGTGTAACTTCAGTTATATGTAGAGATAAGCGAGCGTACTCGTCCGAGCTTGATACGCGTTCGAGTATTAGGGTGTTCGAGATGCTCGTTACTCGTAACGAGTACCACGCGGTGTTCGGGTTACTTTCATTTTCTTCCCTGAGAAATTTGCGCGCTTTTCTGGCCAATAGAAAGACAGGGAAGGCATTACAACTTCCCCCTGCAACGTTCAAGCCCTATACCACCCTCCTGCAGTGAGTGGCTGGCGAGATTAGGTGTCACCCGAGTATTAAAATCTGCCCCTCCCGCGGCTCGCCACAGATGCATTCTGACATTAGTTCAGGGAAAGTGGTATCTTGGTGGAGCTGCTATAGGGAGAGTGTTAGTTGTATTTTAGGTTTCAAGAACCCCAATGGTCCTTCTTAAGGCCATAAATCTTCTCTATATGCGCTCAATGGGGCCGGCGGCAGCAGCGCCGACCCCATTGAGAACATATAGAGGACAAATCATTCTTCTCTGCCACAGCTGTAACAGCTGTGGCAGAGAAGAACAATGTTTGCCCATTGAATTCAATGGAACCAGCAATACAGCAGGTTCCACTGAAAGCAATGGGCTGCCGGCGAGCGCGGGGATGAATTGTCGGAAAGGGGTTAAATATATAAGCCCTTACCTGCAATTCATCCAGAAATGTGTTACAATAAAAATATATACCGGCGTATAAGGCGACGGGGCGTATAAGACGACCCCCCAACTGTCACCTTATACGCTGGCAATACAGTGGAGCAAAGAATAAAAATCATTACTTACTTCTTCTGACGTTCTGCGGCGCTGAATTTTTACACTAAAATTTTTCTTTTTCAGGGAAGAACTTATATGTAAAGCTCTTCCCTGAAAAACAATTCAGGTGTGCTAGCAGACCACTGTCTTCAATGGAGTCGCCGGCAGCAGCAGCGGCTCCATTGAAGAGAATGCCTGCATTTTTTTTTACGCTAAAATTTTTCTTTTTCAGGGAAGAGCTTATATGTAAAGCCCTTCCCTGAAAAAGAATGCAGGGAGCTGGCAGACCATGTTTTCAATGGAGCCGCCGGCAGCAGCCGTGGCTCCATGGAAAGCAATGCGAGCATTCCCTATGGTGCACGCATGTCGTATCTTTGCAGGCACGCACCTGCAAAGTACGGACATGTGCACACACCATAGGCTGCTGATAGTTCAGAACTGCAGAGCTAGGGACAGCTGCAGAAGTAGCGGCTGAGCCCCGGCAGGTGAGTATAATTTTCTTTTTTTGTACACTATTTTAAAGGGCTTTTCAGAGAAGGGCTTATGAAGCCCTTCCCTGAAAAGCCATTGACAGCTGCTGGGGCTCAGCCAATCACAATCAGAGCTACCAGCAGCCGGGGATTTTAAATCCCCGGCTGCCGATAGCTCAGAACTACAGAGTCAGGGACAGTGCTGGAAGTCGCGGCTGAGCCCCGGCAGCTGAAGGGAGGTGAGTTTTTCTTTTTTTTTTTAAATACACTTTTTTAAATAGCTTTTCAGGAAAGGGCTTATATGTAAAGCCCTACCCTGAAAAAGAATGCAGAGGGCCGGCAGAGCATTGTTTTCAATTGAGCCGTCAACAGCAGCCGGGACTCCATTGACAACAAGCTCGCAGCTGTGTTCACGCATGTTTTTGCTCGTACCTAGGTGCGGACGCATGTTCGCACCTAATTACGCACAAAAACACGCTCGTGTGAACGCACCCTCAATGTGGTTATCCAGGTAAAAAATAGTCTTACTCACCTTAATTGGTCTGCCATTCCATTGATGCTTCCCACTTCCTGTTGGTGACATCCCTACAATGGGATCCCTACAATTGGCTCAGCCAATCAGAGGCAGTACTCAGCTGTCATTCAATGACGTCTGGGCACAGCCTCTGATTGGCCACAGCACTCAGCCAATCAGAGGCAGAGCTTTCTGGAGGCGGGATTTTTCAATCCCCGGCCTTCAAAACAGAGAAGGAGACTGCCGGGACCGAAGAGAAGAGCCGGACAGCTCTTCTAGGTGAGGTAATCTTTTATTTTTTTACAGTTTGCTATGAATTTCAGGGAAGGGCTTATATTTCAAGCCTTTCCCTGAAAATCATCCCTACAAACCCACTGCTTTCAATGGGGCTGCAGCAGTGCTTGCCCCATTGAAAGAAATGGGAAAGCATCACGGACTTCTGCCACAGCTGTGATAGCTGTGGTAGAGGATTTCTGTGTCAGCTGTGTCAGGGGAGTGCAATTCTCTCCCTATTGTTTTCAACTGGGCTAGTGCTGGCTCCATTGAAAACAATGGGTGATGCAAGATTGCAGTGAAAACATTGCAAATGAGAATGAAACCATTGAAAATCATTGATTTCATTATCATGCGTTTTCACTCACTCTCGCATCACAAAGCTATCGCATAGCAAGTGGGTGTCCACCCTAAACTGTAAATAAAACAAGACCAGCTATACCAAGACTAACATAATGAAATATTACTGCCTTATTGTATATACATAATACCAATACACTGTTGCTGAAGAAACCCCTATATAAAGACCAATATTACCCCCATGTATTGACCATATAGAAGACCATACCAGTTACACACAGACGATCTGCAGAACATATGAGTGATTACTGTACAGTACAGGAAACGTTCTCTGATTGCAGTCCTTCATTTTTCTTATTCTTCTCTATCCAGACCATCATGATGACTTCTCCCAATTGCAACACTGTAGAATGACTCATCTTTGGCTATTCAATCACCCAGCAACTTGCCTTTGTTTTTCGCAGCTCTACCCAATTTTCTTATCTATACTGCCCCAGGTAGTAATAATACTATCCATAGTGTTCTGCACAATAAAAATATCCACCTTTTTTGGCCCCTGTACATACCACACAGTAAGTGCTTTTCAGTGTCTCCTAAATAATAAAAGTGCCCCCATTCATTAAAAATGCCCCATTATGCCCCTGCTTATTAATAATTCTTTCTTATGCTTCTAATCAGTAATAATACCCCTTGCAGAACCTCACATGCCCTTGCTGAATATTTACTTCCCATTGTATGCAGTAAAATAGAACCAGTGTATATTCACCTTTTACTATTCCACTACTCTGTTCCTCTCTTTACTTCCGGGTATCATGGTCCCAACACGTGACTGCTATGGCCATTTCATGGCCTCATTGTTTTGACTCCTATCCCTGGGCTATTGTGTAGCTGAACTGGCGGCACAGGAGGTAGCTCCTGAGTGAATGTATGTTGTGAGAACATATGTAAGTGTGCTTTTGTTTGTGTATGTGTATGCAGTAACTATGCATATATGCATGTGTTGAGTGTGCATATGCATGTTGTGACTACATATCTATATAGTTATTCTGTATGTATTGGGGATTTAGATATGTACTACCGTATTTTTCGCCCTATAAGTGCTTGGTCAGACGAGCGTGTTTTACATGCTGCTACAGCAGCATGTAAAACCACACTTCTATAGCAACCAATAGGTTGCTATGTAAGTGGTCACAAGACCCTTTTTAGAAGAGCAGAATCTGCCCTTGTAAAAAAGAACCGCCAGCGAGTGCTGACTTGCCTGTCAGCTCCGTGGTGTGCCCTGTCCAGTTTGCTTATCATAGGCTCCTATGGGTGCTGTGGAAGCTGGCTGCCTGCACCACGGATGTGTGACCGGGCTGTTCCATGGAGCTAGGGGCAGCTTGTTCATGCGTAGAATTCTCTGCATGTCAGCAGCGTGGTTTACACGTTGCTTAGCAGTGTGTAAACCACGCTTGTCTGACCATGGCCTAAGACTCACTTTTCTTCCCCCCAAAGTGGGGAAAAAAAGTCAGTGTGTCTCATAGAGCAAAGGTACCAAAATTCAAGGTTTCCAGCATGATCGCGAGTTTAACGCACGATTGTGCAAACTTGATCGCAGTCACGCAAACAAATTCATGATTGTGTGAACAAAGTCGCAATCATTTAATCATACCGCTGATTTAGGTGAGTGCCAGTGGGTACTGCTGCTGCTCTCCTGCCTCCACCAATCGGATTCTTCCTTTCCTCAGCCCGCACACAAGTGTCGAGGTCACAGAGCTCCGGTGTTTCAGACCTCTGCGGCTCCCTCTTCTCCATCGCCTGGTACTATCCCCTACACTGTCCCTGGGTGAGCTCAAAATATTTTTTCCTTATTTTCCGTCTCTATAATGTGGGTGCGTTTTATCATCCAGTGCATCTTATAGAACGAAAAATAAGGTAATTTTTGTTTTTCTTCTGTTTCTATTCAGCAGCACTGTATAGTAGTTTTAGTTGCCCATTGGGTGACAACATTATGTATCACACCAAAACGGAGATTACACCAATATTTAATCCAAATGCACAAATATACTAGATAACATCCAATATAAATTTAAAGTGCATGATCATATAATAATACACATAAACATAAATATAAAAGCAGATATCTTTATTGAACCAACAAATGAATCAAGTTAAAAACCAATATCAATGCATACAATAAAATACATATTCTGGGCTACCCCACAGAAACATATAAATACATAAACTATCCCAAACCTGCACTTGTACTTTTATATATTTAATCTATATATTTAGGTGGGTAGTAGTTATGCTTACTTGAGATGATATATTATAAATGGAGCACTGATTTTTATGCACTTTACACTTTATTATTTAACAGATAGGTTATTTCTTGTACTTCAGGATTTCGGAGTTATGTTTTTATATATTTCTGTGGAGTAGCCCATCCTATGTATTTTATTGTATGCATTGATATTGGTTTTTAACTTGATTAATATGTTGGTTTAATAAAGATATCTACTTTTATATTTGTTTTTATTTCTAATATTATATATAGCAGACGTTACCCTCACAGTATGGTAAGAAATCAGATGTATGGATGTCTGATCACTACCTGGTTATTGCTGAGGCACAAGAGCATATGGTGAATAAGGTGTTTTTCAATATGACTGTAAGACAGTATGTACAGTACATAAGCTATTCTGCGTACTGCACATACATAGTGTATAATTCCCTGCAGTGCAGAATCTATATATATTAATTATAACCATTTAATGTCTTGTTTACATTATTTTTATGATGAAAATATTAAAAATTAAATCCAAAATTAATATTCTGGAAATTAAATACAGTAAAGCAACTTTTTGAACATCTTGGAATCCTACCACAAGTATCATAATTAACTTTAATAATTATAAATGTAAATGCGGACAAGCCACAAGGTTTTAATGGTGTGCCACATGCTTCTGCTAATTATTTTAGAGTTTGAACACATTCAGTGCCAGCTAATTATAAACCCTGCTATGGAAATCATCTGTTTATATTAGACTTATTGATCTCTAGTGCTTAAGCAATATGAAAAGGGAAATCTACAATGCTGGACCATCTGCTTTGTATTCTTAATTGCTTTCAAAGAATGAAATATTTAAAAAGTCAGCTACTGTATTTAAATTGTTTAGTTGCGAACTTTTCAAGTGGCAGGCAAATGTTTATGAGAAAAAAAGCATTATTATGTTCTATTCTTTTTCACAGCGTCTCATTGAGCTGCAACATATTAATCTAAAAGGACCATAGAACTTCAAATATGTGACTTTTCACAAGATTCGAGTTTCTTTCACGCCAGAGCAGCTTAATAGGCTTTGCATTTACATTTTACCATTTACAGCTTTTAATTGCACAATTCTTTTACCTGGTTAGCGCTTTCTACGCCGTCAAATATATAACATTGTGTGACTATGAACTTATTATGTGACATAAAAATATAAACAGGAATCTGGAAAGACAAGTATTGGACCTTATGGTTGCCATTTCATTATTGCTTCCGTTAGGCTTTCTTGTTTCTACCTTGATTAATAGGATTGTCAACCAAAAGATATTCCGTTGGAACTTTCTTTATATCAAACATTTTCTGTTGACTTCATGTTTTAGTGTGCTATTATCAATATGTTTTATTCTAGCTAGGCTCATTAAAAATGGTTCAGCCTTATTCTCCAACGGAATGTTCCCAGTATGGTCAAACTGTTGCTACACAAAATACACAATAAAATTTAAAAGATACATATCAGAAATTTTGAACAATAGGAATGTCGATTCTCAGACCCCCACCAGTGGTGTACAGAGAAGTTGGAAGACCGCTTAAAAAAGTACTGGATTTTGGCACACAGGACAGGAGGGTTCGGTGTTTGCTTTCCTCACCACTCCTTTTTCATAACCTTTAAGACATTTCCCAACCCCCTTGTCTTTGAGCAATTTATTTCCTCTTGAGAGGGGTATCCTACACTGGTTCTTGCCACCCAGAAAAAAAAGGTGTTGGAACCAAAGATTGCTAGGACCTCTCTCTTTAGGCGTCCAATAGCACCCTCACAGTCTACCTCTATGGTACATATACCATTAAGCCCCATGGAATTTTGCAGGAAAAGCAAAGAACAGCATTCCCATAGCACAGGAATCACCGGAGACTAGAGATTATGGATACATGATGGGCGCACTCACCTGAGAGCACCATGATGAAGGTGCTCACAGCCAAAGTGAAGTGGACAGCTGTAGCCTGGCTCCATGCATATCATTGATGACAAGTCTGAGAAGTAGGTGAGGAAAGCAGAAGAAACACCAACAGTGCTGCTGTACAGAGGAATGACAATCAGAGTACATGGAGATCTCACCCAGATTGACCCAGAACCCAATGGTCACTCTGGCTGAGCTCCAAAGATCCTGTGTGCAGAAGAGAGAAACTTCCAGAAGGTCAACCATCACTGCAGCACTCCACCAATCTGGGCTTTATGGCAGAGTGGCCAGAAAGAAACCTCTCCTTAGTAGACGACACATGAAAGCCCCCCTAAAGTTTAGCAAAAAGCACTTAAAGGACTCTCAGACTGTGAGAAACACGCTTCTTTGGTCTGATGGAACCAAGATTAAACTTTTTGGTCAGAAATCTAAGCATTATGTCTGGAGTAAACAAGGCAGTTGTTTCACCTGCCCAATACCATACCCACACTGAAGCAGTGAAGCCTGGAGGCTGTAATCACTGCCAATGGTGCTTAAACTGAATACTGAGTACAGGGTCTGAATACTTATGTCAATGCAAAATGTTAGTTTTTCATTATTAAAACATTTACAAAGATTTCTAAGATTCTGTTTTCACTTCGTTTTTATGGGGTATTAAGTGCAAAATGATGGTGAAAACTTGAAAATTTTTTCAATGTACACAAGGCCACAATATAACAAACTGTAAAAAAGTGAAAGGGTCTAAAGAGTTCCCAAATACACTGTAAAAACAGAATGGCAGTGAATATGGGTTCTGCAGCACTGGACGAGCAGGGAATTAAAGCGGTAAGTACAGCTTATTTTGTAATTTTTAACTGTGTCACACCCTCTGAGATTTGAAAAATCCCTTTAGTATTTTTTCTTTGACATTTTATGAAAAGTGAGCCACTTGATGTCTTTATTTCTCAGACATTTTGAGGCCATAAAGGGTTTTTTTTTAGCTTCAGGATAGGTCATCAAAAGTTAATTGGTGGGGTCAGCTGCCGGGGACCATATCCAGTCAGCTGTTCATCAGGCCGCTGTCACCATGTACAGAATAGGAAATAGGTATTTCTATAAAATTGTGCAGTTGCCTGGCATGGTATTTCTGGTACAGTTCCCATTGAAGTGAATGACTACTTTGCATGCAAAATCATGCTGGGCCACTGCACAATCACAATGTACAGCAAATGCACATTTATGTTACACATTCCAAAAAAAAAAGAGGTGAAAATTGAGCAATATCAAATTTAGATCCAGTAAAAATAATATAATAAACATAAAGCAATAAAGTATCATTTATGGCCATATTGTATTTACAGAGTACCATGCAGACATTTTTTATAATGGTAGCACACTGTAGCAGGTCAAAGAAAAAAGTTTACTATGAATGTCTTTGATGTAACCTTCATTAATAATGAATCTATTTTGTATGGTCCATTTGTAAATCACTTTACTGAACTCTTCTGGTAATGCATTTATGCAAATATTGCAAAAGGAATATTAGACAAATGTAATGTAGTGGGACAGTCTTAACTACATCAATAACTCTATAAATCAATAATATTTCTCCTGCATAACACAATTATGTCACTTGGTATAGCGCTTCATAACTAGTTAATGCTATAAGAATATTCCTTTCTTAAGGAGGTCTGTAGAATAGAAAGTTGCATTACAATTCACATATCTCGCAGGTTCAAATAAAAATCCTTAACATTTTACAATTTATGGAATGAAATGTAATTTTGTGCAATAGGAAAAAAATTATTTTTCAAGGTCAAAAAAAATAAAATGAATATGTGAATTTGTATTAAATGAGTTAATCATTACAATGTATTGTTCTCCACAGATTACTAGGCAATGGTCACATGGCAGTATTTTGGTCAATATTTTGCCTCAGTTTTTCAAGTTTTTATTTTGTCTTTCTTGACCCTTGGCATTACAAATTTGGCCTTCTTCTGGATTTCCTTCTACCTCACTGATTGAACATTTAGTCATATACCACATCCTCACTACTCTATGTTGTTGTCCCTTAAGGCTCTGTCCTAAGCCCCCTACTCTTCTCCATTTACACTTTCCAGCCAAGGACAGCTCATAGAATCCCATGGCTTTTCGTACCACCTTCATGCTGATGACACTCAAATCTACCTCTCCAGCCCAGTTGTTCCCTTTGTTCTATCCTGAATTTCAGAGTCTCCATCGATCAAATTCTTATCTTCCTTTTAGATGGCATGATTGTTGTCTGCACGAACGAAGGAGCTGGTGACCTAATCACCAGATTGTTTGCACTTGTGCAGTTTGTTTAGACAGGCATATTCATCGTTGACTTATTCAATGAGAATCATTCACTTCTCATTCAATGTTTCAGATTCCTATGAAACTACAAGTGAATGAGCCAACAATGATTCTTATTTCTGCAGAAACTGAACGACAAATGAGAAGTGAACGATCCTGTTCATCTCGGGGTCGCTGGCTTGCATTTAGACTGATTATTGTTCACTTTTGCTCCTTCGAATAATTTTTTTGAATGATAATTGTTCTGTCCAGATGACCTTTTAATCTTCTCTTCCTGTTTTCTAAAACTCAATATGGAGAAAACTGTACTCATAATATTTCCCCCGTCTCACTCACTGCCATCAGACTTATCTATTGCAATCAATGGCTCCATACTTTCACCTGTCCCACAAATCCGCTGTAGGTGTGACATTTGACTCTACCCTCTCCTTCAAGCCACACATACTGTGTACAAGTCCTAAGCGCCTCCTGCTAACTTCAGCTCGAAAATATCTCTTAAATATTATCTTTCCTCAAACCTGAGTCAATAAAATTGCTATTGCATGCTCTCATCATCTCCTGTTTAGACTACTGCAACATACTTTTCTGCAGCCTTCCATCCAACACTCTTGTGCCCCTCCAATCCCTCCTCAACTCTGCTAGCCATCTCATCCAGCTCTCCCCTGATTACTTTCCCATCTCTTCCCTCTGCCAGTCCCTCCTCTAGCTACCCAATGTCCACAGAATCCAATTCAAAATATTATCAATGACATACAAGGCTGCGCACAACCTATACATCTCTGAACTAATATCCCAATACCTCCTCACACGTATCTCCAGTCCTTGCAAGACTTTCTGTTCTGTTCTCCACTGGTGTGTTCCACACATAATCATCTCCAAGATTTTTCCTATGTGTCACCTATACTCTGGAACTCACTACCCCAATCCATCAGACTTTTCCTCAAATTGGAAAGCTTAAAAAACAACTTAAGAACTTACATCTTCAGAAAAGTCTTCAATGTACAGTAACCCTGCTACCACCTTAACGTGAGCAGCTTTTACCATCACCTACTATCTACTTTCCCTTTTCTTTTAGACTATTGGCCTCTTGGGCAGGGTCCTCTTTCCCTTTGTATCAATTTGGTAGTCATATAGTAGATGTTGATTGTGTTGCATTGTTTCTGAATATACTTTGAAGTTTGACTTGAAACAAAACTCTGAGTCATGGGGGTTGGCCACGCCAGCCTCTCCATGCCCATTGCATGCAGATTGACAGGTGCTCTCCCTAAACCCAAGCAGGGAGAGAAGCTGTCAGTCTTTATGCAGTGGGCGGGGAGAAGGCGACGCAGCCCGCTCCCTTTACTCAGAGCTCAGCTCCATGTCAAACTTCAAAGTATATTCATTATGGAACACTGCAGTGTTTTAGGATTAAACATCCACGGGGTAATGGGCATCCTTGTCTTGGGTTCATACTGCCTGTAGTTTGGGAAGCATTATCCTGATGACAGAATTCCTTTAAGGCTGACTTGCTATGTACATATAGTCCCTAACATTCCAATTATAACCAGTATTCCAATTTCTGGTAAATATATGTCAACAAGTATTAATCAAAAAGTTTTTGAACTAATATGATGTCTGCGGAAAATGTGATAATCTACTCAATCTAAATTACAACCTCCAGATGTAAACATATAATGTCTACTCTAGTCTCATACATAGCTGTAAATGACATGAGATCACCAAACATATGAGTATCAAGCAAGACAATAAATCAAAGCAGTGAACTGGAGAACCCCGTCTCAGAATCGGCATGGATTCCAGTAAATGGGACTCCACTGAGCTGACATTTATGACATATCCAAGAGATTTACCGTAAATGCTGTAGTGGAAAGTGACAAGTTTCTATACACTTTACTATGCTATATAAAAGACGCCTTAATACATACCTACACACTTGACCAAATAAGTGGCAAGAGCAAAGATATATAAACTGTATTATATTTCAATATTATACATTTCCCATATTCACATATGAATGTGTTTTAAAGAGAACAGTCATCCAGTACAATATGCAACGACGTAAACCTGAAGTGCTCCATTTTGTTCTATGTTATACATTGTAAATGAAATTGTAGTTCTGTTGCATTTATTCTTCCCAATGTTTCTTTTATTGAGTTAAAAAAAACAAAAACAGGTAATAAATGCATTTACAAAGTTCCCATGGCTACTAAAGCATACCTTTTAAAGCCAAATATGGGATGTCATGTTAACATATGTTCATTTTTCTAAAAATGAAGGTGCAATTTTACCTTTAACCCAATAAATATTTTAGATCGTAATCATGTTGAAAAGCAACAATCCTATGCAGACAAAGGCAGGAAGCTCTAGTGTATAAAATAACCTTGATTCATCATTCATTTAATTTGTCTCATCCATTTGCAAATCATTTTCAGCAAGACATTATTTTAATACATTTATGCAAATGCTGAAAAACGAAGTTGAGACAAATGTAATTCTAGTGACTAATATAAGTGCATCTCTATCTATAAATCAATCAGATTTCTTCTAAATAACATAATTATATCACTACGACACCTCATGACAAGTTAATGTTATCAGATTGCCTTTATTGAGAACTAGCCTCTGAAAGCTAAATTATTTGTGTGGTAGTATTCCAGTGTTGGTTGTATGCCTTGATTTGAGAAAGTATGTGTCTGTATTCAAATACACCTCAAATAATGTCCGTACCATGAAAATATCATATATACTTGATAATGCAGTATATCATTAACAATAAATAGTTTCGCTTGATTATTATGGATGGGGTTACACACCTTGGATACACCATTGTTTCTGCTTGCATTGATGTAAAGATGCACACATAAAAGCCAAGTTGCCTGAACTTGCCCATTTTGGTGTAACTAGCCAACTTTCTTATGTGTATGGCAGTGTGCCGACTTTTCCCCAATAAATAATGTCAGGGAAAGGAAGGATTTAGTATGTTGAATTTTAACTTGCCCAATCCTTTGTTCATACAGGAGATATGAACACGGCGAGATGTGACTGACAGTAGTATCTTCCCTTGGTTCTGCTGAGAATGCATATGTGTGAGCAGGGCTACTAAAGCCAGTGAACAAATGATGCATGTGCCATACCTGCTATGTTGAAACACCTCTCTGAAAACACACGTTAAACAAGACATTCCAAACTATGCTAGATTAGATCGCTGCTATTGTTTACTAACTCAGACGGCCATCAAATTCTGACTTTGGAATAGTGATGATAAAAGGTTAAACCATAGTTGTGTACATTCAGTGCTACTTGCATTGTGTGTATCTGTCCTGACAGGTCCTTCAGAAAGAGGAGAATGACTCAGCAGTTCTGGAAAGTGCAGAGAGGAGAGTGACTCAGCAGTTTTTGGAGATAAAAGGAAGAGCAGAGTCCCAGGGAACCAGCCAGTCCCATCCTGTATAAGGGGGCAGTAGAAGGAAGATCAGTCTCTTAAAGTGTTGGAGGCTGTTCCAGTGAGTGGCGACAGCAGATGTGTCCTTGTGCCAGTGGGCCGCCCAGAATTGGACCAAGAGGGGCGTGTTGAAAAGTCTATGCAGTAGGCACTATGCATATAAAGAAAAGGCCTGCTATAGCGGTTGCTACAGCAGGTGGAGATGCAGCCATCAAGGATGGGAGGATGGACCACCAAGACACAGGACTCTGCAGCATGTGGGAGGAGAGGGAGTCTCAATCCTTGTCATTTTCTAGAGGCATAGACAGAGTAGAAATGACAAAGGCAGCAGATTCTGTGCAGATGAAAAGGGATAGAAAGAGCTTCTGGAATATCAGCTGGAAACCACCGCAAGATGCTGAGTGCTGCAGAAAAGACCTGTATACAAAAAGTGTTCCAGAAGAATTGTGAGAGCATTGTGTCCCCAGCTTCAGTTAGGCACAAAAATCCCTGGCCAGAGTGCGGATCTTAGATCTTATGGAACTAGCCAAAAGGGTTAATGTTATTTGAGCAGTATTATTCATGGTGCCATAGTTAGTGCAAGACCTTGCATAGGTATCTGGTTTAATGATATAATGTTATGTTTGTTAAGGTGCAGCAAGGGACGTGGTGTATAATTAATGTGAAGACTTATAGCTAGTAATATTGCAATAAAACCATGGATAGAACTGTAGTGACCTGAAGTAGGGCACTACAGTAAAGTACTTAGCTTCAAGTCAAGAACAATTGTCCTATCTACTCATTTAGCAAGGGTAGGGATACTGGTTTCAGTTTAATAAGCTATATGGCCAGAATAGGGTTCTAATTAGTTAATTTAGCATAGTCATTTTGTTTCAGTGCAACAGTTTGTGGACCTTGGAGAACACTGAATATGCAGCCACAGGTCCTTTAGCTGCCATTGATTCACATCACCCAGCAGAAGAAAGAATTTCCTGGACTGGTCAAGGGGCGGAGTTAACCGCAGCCAAGTTGAAATAGGACTCCTAATTGGAGGGTTCTGGGAAAGTTCCCTTAGCCCTGAGCTGTGTCATAATTAGGAAATATAAAAGAGTAGTAAGTAAGCAGGGAAAGAGTAAAGTGGAGTTAGGAGGAGGGGAAGGAGGAGGTTCACAGTTAAAGCCAGGTAGGAGAAGATATCCTTATTGCTGGCATCCTCCCTGCCTTGATACTGGAGAAAATGACTAATTTCTTCAGAGGTCCTCTTATTCAGCTATCCGTCAACCCATTGAGTCGAGAGAAGCCTGTGTTTGCATTCAGAGCTGTCAGTCCTGCATAGCTGTGCCTTCCACTAGTGCTTCTACCAACTGACTGAAAAAGATACAGAACAACACGCTTCAGAGTCCGGAGAATTCTCCTGCAGTCCTGCTGAGTGAGTACTGGAGATTAAGGTAGTGTATCAAGCTTGTCAATTGGCTGTTAGTTGCATCAAAGGGTTTTAGTTCTAGTCAGTCTCTCTTAAGCTTTCTCATATCACAAGTGTCTTCTCCTCAGAGAATAGTTGTCAGGAAATCAAGTGTTATCATATGTACATGCACGTTTTACTGTTTATTGATTTCTTTAGACTACCATGTTCAAAAGTAAATACTGTGCCTGCAGTTTACTTACATACGTGTGTTGGTCTTATTTCCTAATAAAGTTCATTTCAGTCAGGCACTGGCCTCACGAATATCTAATTCTACTAAACGATCAAATCCTGTTGTCTTCCTCCACCTGTATACAAGATTGTATAGAGAGAACTACACCCATTGCCACCGTAAAACGGCACCCTAGCCACCTCTTAGAAAACCACTCTGAGTGTGTAGGCCTCTTCCAGCCTGTTGCAGTACTGTTTCTGATCAGACTTCCACGCACTATTGAGGAGTTAGTTCCCCATACTGTGGGTGAATGGTTAAACATAATTAAGTCATGTGAAGTATATATTTTTGTGAAAGCTTCCATGCTTGTCTTGTGTACTAAAATACTGTCAGCAATGTGCAAAGTCCCTGTACATTGTATATATAGTGTGCTAAGTGTGATTAGCTAATGAGTTTCCATACAACATGACAGAAGGAAGGTGGACAAGGAAACCAAGCATCTGCTAGTCGTAGTGAGAGTTCCGTAAAGTATGATTAGAGCCAAGGATGTAGATGGAATGCAACCATAAAGAAGATAGTTGCCAAATTTTGGATAGATTGGGTATATGTGGGAAAGGTCTAGATTGCCATGTATCTCGCTACTCTGACAGCAGAGAAAGCAGGAATTACAGTACCAACTGATGTGTATAGTGTAAATAATATTTTGGATTCCAGTGAAAGTATGCTTGTCATCACCCTATGAAGATGCTACTGCCATAATGTTATGACGCACTGTTCAAGTATACTAAACCCTTCAATGGAGTGAAAGAATGTAAATACTGTATCCGTTTAGTACAAGTTTAATTTTGATAAAACAAGCTACCTCTGTCTCCGTCTGTCACCACCTGTTTTAACGGCACAGTCAATGTAGACTTCGATTATTGCTTTCAGCCTTCCATGTGGTCGTAGCCACCTGGCTCAGTTCGATGAGGCAGCTGGAAGAAATTCTTCATTATGATAATAATGACAAAATGGCTGTTGGTGGAGCAACTACTGGTAGTGCTTGTTTTTTTCCTAGCAGTGACAGAGGACGCATAGTGCTGATGCAAGGGGGCACATACAGTAGACGCCACATACCCTCAAATACTCTTCTATCCTTTCAAGTAATTGCTGCTGGAAATCTTCCTCATCAGCATTTGCTTCCAACTGACTTAGACTTAGAGTCCTTTAGTTTATCAACATTTTTATTATGTATGGGTTTACCTTTACCACAATATGTACGAGGGGGTGCTGATAAGTCTTTGGCTTTATGTTCTTTTTTTGTTTCTATGGTAACAAATGTTACATCGCATGAAAGCCTTATGTGTCTAATATATGTTTTCAAAATATTGTGTTTGTAGCTTATGGCAACAGTGATCTAGGCACGCGGGAAAGCAAAATGGCATAGTCTAAGCCGATATTCACAGCAAATGAGAGCAGAGGTATGATAAAATTCTTGTTTCTGCAAGCAAAGTCCGCAAAGGATATTCATGGTGATATGAAGGCAGCTCTGAAGGCCAAAAGACACACCAAGCTATCCAGAGGAATCTTGTTCCTGCAAGACAACGCCTCCACTCACATTGCACAAGCGACCACGGCAAAACTGGTATAGCCAAGCTTCCAGGTGGTTGACCACAAACCTTATTCACCAGATCTAGCTCCCTCCAATTATCATCTGTTTCCAAACCTGAAGAAACACCTCAAGGGTACCATATTTCACACCATTTCTGATGCCATGGCTGCTACGGATGACTGGTTTGAGGCACAGCCTAAATCCTTCTTTTTGCAAGGCTTACAGAACTTGGAATACTGATGTAAGAAGTGTGTTGAAATCAGTGGAGAGTATGTGGAATAAATGTAAAGTTTCATCTTCCTATCTTGTTTCTTTCTGGGTAAAGCCAAAGACTTATCAGCAGCCCCTCGTACATTCTAAACATTTACTTGACTGGTTGCAAGTTTCAAACAAATTCCTAGCAATTTAAATTCTTTTATTATTAATATTCAAATGATCAAGCCATAGGAGTAAACATGGGGTATTTCTGGTGTTTCTCAGCTCACCACAATGTATAAACCGATGGGGTTTGGTTAGCTCAAGCAATCTGCTCTATCATATACTGACTGCTACTTTACAATTTCATCTGCATCCTAAAGACAGAGATGCAGTTGAATACTGCTTGTTTCTTCCTTCTGGACAGCACAGGAAAATGAAAATGAGTATTTTGTGCCCCTCTTAGACAAGCACTAATGAGGTCTTATACAGGGACACTATTTTTCAGGGTGCTTTATAGAGTCACTTTCTGAACTGGAACACCATATCAGATTGCTCTCTGAGCCATGACACTCTAGAGGCACTCTTTGACAAGCACTTTTAAGGGGGTACAGGCAGATACTGTTAAGTGATAGTGATGATGTGGCCTTCATTGCTATGAGGAAACTTGTAAGCACTATAGGTGTTACTTAAAAGGATTAGGCTCCCCTGAGAAATTTGCAAATAAGGAAGATGGAACAATACTGCTGCAGCTCCACCTATTGGATGGTCCAGCTCTACTTATAAATACATTTGAATGTGCTTCGCAGTGTGCTAACGTGTTTCCCCAAAAATAAAACCTTGTTTCATACTAATTTTTGCCCCCAAAGAGGCATAAGGTCTTATTTTTAGGGGATGTCTTATCAATACTTACCTAGCAGTCCCTCCTGTTTGTCTTTCAAGTTCTGAAATTCCGCCGGGTATCCTGCACTTTTCGGCCGCCTACAGATCATCACTTCCTGGTTGTAACATTCATACATCCTGCTTCCAGGAAGCAATGGCTCTGATTGGTTAGCAAGCGCTACTCTCAGCCAATCAATGCAGCGCTCCCTGTAGTCTAGCTAGGGCTTATTTTCTGGGTTGGGCTTATGTTTCAAGCCTCCCTGAAAATAGCCAAAAATCAGGGTAGCGCTAATTTTTGGGGTAGGTCTTATTTTCGGGGAAGCACAGTAATACAAAGCTCTTTGCTATATAAGCAGTATATAAATATAGTTTGCCTTTTTTGACAATAATTCCCTGCATATACCTCTGCTTGCAGTGGCAGACATACCCTGTCTCCTAAGCCTTGGTATCCACCAGAGTTCTCACTCTCTATGAGGTGCTGAACAGCGGGGACTGTGTGGATATGGCTGTCTAGATAATAAAACTGCTCACCTTGTGTAGTAACAAATATTACGTCACTATATGGAGGTATTATTTATTTGCTGTATGGCAGTATTATTCAGTCACTGTATGATGGTATCATTTAGTATGGAAATGATGTTCATTTACTTTATGGTAAAATTGATTTAGCGGTGCCTGTGATTGGCTGAGCACTGTGACCAATCACAGGCAGCACTCAGCTGTCATTTAGTGGCTGAGCGCTTCCTGTGATTGGCTGAGCACTCAGCCAATCAGCACAGCCCTTTCAGAAGGCGGGGATTCTTAAATCCCTGACTACTGAAAGAGCTTCACAGCAGTGCCCAGGAACCAGCCAGAGGATGCCCCTGTGGCGGAGAGGTGAGTATATATATATATATATATATATATATATTTTTTTTTTTTTTTTTTCACCAGCTAGGGATGATTTTCAGGGAAGGGCTTATTTTTCAAGTTATTACATCAACAAAATGTTTACAATTTCACAATTTCCTGTTTCTCCACATTTAGTCTAAGACAACTCTCACACACATCGCTTTTTACAGCGTTTACTGCAACGTTCTAAGTGCCACGCTAAATGCTGAAAACGCCGTAATTGATTCCAATAGGGCTTCACAGACTGGTGTTCGAATGTGGTGTTTCTAACATCGCAATTTTCTAAGGCTGTCTGCCTCAAATAGTGCGTTGTAGCACTTTTTATGCACCTCATCACCCATTGTCATGATGGGGTACATTAAAAAATGCTATTAAGCGCTTTCAAACACTTTTGAAAATGCATTAAAACACTGCAACTTTGAGTACAACACAAGTCACATAACCAGAGATCGCGCTATGGCCTGCTGGTTCGCATCATAATGTAAATAAATGTGGCAGCATTGCAACCCAAGAATGGCAAGTAGCAACACGACCACATTCACTTACATTAGGATGTTATGTAGCAGGGCCATAGTGCAGTCTTTAGCTTAGCGACATATATCATTGCCAAAGTTGCCATGTAGCTCTAGACTAAAATATTTCTCACCTCCATTTTTGAGTTGAATGTGGCTGCTGATCATTAGTGATGAGCAATTATTCTAATAATTGGATCGAGAGTGATCAGAACAATTTTCCAAAAATAATGTTTTATCATTGTTGTAGGTCCCCCCCCCCCCCCCCCCTGCCCTTTTTTAAACAGCATCAACTTTCTATGCAGATAACTTTCGGTTGCCACCTAGTGGACATTTTGTACTGGCAGCTCCATTAATTGCCTTTATTCATTGCGGAGAAGTGAATATCCTTCTACACGCGGCTCACCATGTGTGGGAATGCTCCCGTAGCCTCTTTGTAGCTGTCTGAGACTCTCTCAGTGATGGCTTAATTATCAAACTCTCTTTGTGAACTCATTGGTGATATTATATTTGCTTTGGCCTGCTGCTGCCATTCCCTTTTCTTTTTGGCTCCGTATTTTTCTGATGGCTTCAAATTAGCAGTCTAATCTTACCAATAAACTACAGCAGTTTACGTGACCCAATAACATAGTGGATCGTCAGCCCACTGTATCTTATCAGCTGGCTTATGTAACCAGGGAGAATTATACCTTGCCCCCAATTATAGCTGTGCATGGCACTAATGCTGTTCTTGTTGATAATCCAGTGCTAATTAATTAGACATTTGATACTTTCCACATTGATTTGTATACCTCTTGGCGTGATTGTCCTGATGAGCAGTTAGAAGTCTAACTTACCTTCCAAAACTTGTCTCAGAGTAGTGTGGCATTAAGTATAGATGAAATAGTGGATGCTAATAAGTTCATTCCTAACAGGAAGTCTCTGGGTATAGAAGGGTTCTCCAGTGAATGGTAAAAATGGAATGTAAAGTTCTTGGCCCCTAAACTTCTAGTCTTTTATTCTGCGTGGTGGTGTCCTTTCAGATACTATGCATGAAGCATTTCAATTTCTGAACCTGGGAAGGATTTGGTAGACTGTGGCTCTTATAGCACAATTTCCCTTCCTAATAATGACATTAAATTCTGGCTTCAATACTTGCAATTCAAATAAACTTGGTCCTCAAAGAAGTTATACATGCTGATTAATCTGGCTTCATGCCTGGCAAGAGATGGATATGAACCTTAGATGGCTCTTCACCAATCTTACGTAGGAACACTCTAACTGTGGGCAATGGACAATTGTATTTATTGACCCGGCTAAAACTTTTAACTCAGTGGAATGGAGGTACTTGTAGACCTGGTTTGGGCTTGGGTCAGTCTTTACTAAATGGGTGCAAATTCTCTATAATCCCCCAGCAGTTAGTGTCAAAAGTAATACCTATATTTCCAACTGCTTCTTTTTGAGTAGAGACATGGGTCAGGCTGCCTCTCATTCAGCCTCTTGCAATTCAAGTGCATGTGTCTCTGGCAGTGACTGGGTTCAAATTGAATAATTATGAGAAATACATTGCAATATATGCTGATAACACCCTTCTCTTTCTGCAAGATCCACAATCCTGCCTTTATTCTGTACTCTCAATTTTTGATACATTTGGTCTGTACTCTGTAATTAAGGTTAACTGGGATAAGACTCATCTGTTGGCGTTGGACCCAGTATCAGCTCTGAATCATGCACCCCAGGGTCTATTTCTTTGGGCTTCTGAGTGATATTCCGGCAACTGTGGCAACGTGCATCTTGTACAAGCTCTTGCTCTTCTACGCAAAAAAGGTGATTCTGCTGAATTGGAAACACCCCAAGAAACCAACTAGAGCTGCCTGGATCCAAGTAATTAATAGTGTAGTACCATTGTATAAATTAACGTATCTAGCCAGGGGTTGCCCTGCAAAGTTCAAGAAAATCTAGGGCCGCTGGACAAATTGTCTTGCAACAGCTATGGAGGTGTCTGCCTAACTGGTATAGGTTGAACTAATGAAGTGTGCCTGCTTGACAGATTCCTATTTCCTTGATTCTCTATTCTATGTCGTGCTGTGGGGGGTTGTTGTATTTTTCTATTGTTAGTTCTAGACTCCTCGGTTGGGAGTCTTTACCCCTGTTTTGTATTACATGAACAATGATGGAAACGATATTTGTAAGCTGAGAGTTTATTTTCATAATCTTGGATACAATGCCTTCATTTATTGCATGTTACAATGTCTCTTGTCTGTACATTGTACTGTATCACTAAGATAATGCTCTGATGTTAAACACCTTTTATGTTTTTGGCTTTCATTTAATAAGCATTCCTTTAAAAAATATATATTCACAATGTAAAAGTTGTTGCTACTACAATAATAAAAAGAGTAATTGTTCTACCTTTATTCCTATTCAATTAGCCCATGGATGTCATGTAACGCTTTTGATAACTGAATGCCAGGGGTCCCACGATGTCTGTACATACTTGTACATGTGTTTGGGGTGGGGAGGGGGCACATGTGACAGGCACGACAAAGAACTGACACATGATTTCTTCTTTCGAAGGACCAGGGGACATTTATTATGTGTGGAGGAAAGGCAAGTGATGTATAATTGATTGAGATAGGTTTAACTAGATGTAACTGTGTTTTTTCCAACCTATGTAACTGTGTGTGTAAAATGTAGAAAAGCATTATTTTACTATAAAGGATTGATTTCAATGTCCCTGTTTAAACCCAACACACTTAGAATATTGTTCCAGGGGACTTCACAACATCTAACTGTTCAGATCCAGTTACCCACTTTCATTGAATTCAATGCGAGCTGCACCTGCCATACCAACCTAGGCTGCCATGATTTCTTGTTCTTGTGCTGACTGCAGTGATACTGTCCCCAAGTTGGTTGGCATAGATCTGATTAGCGGGTCCCTGACCATCATCTATTGATAACCTATCGGCCATAAATAGAGAAAAAAGCAAAGTCCCTTTAGAATACCCCAGTAAGTGTTTATACCGAGTAAGGATTTCCTTGGCTGAGAATTCACCCTGGAAAAAAAGATGGCTAAGGGGCGACCAAATAACTATGTATAAATACATAAGTGGACAATACAAGGATCTCTCCTATGATCTGTTTGTACCCAGGACTGCGTCGGTAACAAAAGGCCATCCTTCACATCTAGAAGAAAGTAGGTTTCATCACCAACATAGAAGGGAGTTCTTTACTGTAAGAGCAGTAAGACTGTGGAACTCTCTGCCTGGGGACGTGGTGATGGCAAAATCCATAGAGGAGTTTAGGAGGGGACTAGATGCCTTTCTAGAGTGCTATGATATTACAGGATATAGACATTAAACAACCAACTGAGTTATTGATCCAGGTCTTAGAGTCAGGTAGGAACTTTCAAAACATTGATCCAGGGATTATTCTGACTGCCATTATGGAATCGGGAATGAATTTTTTCCCTCAAATGGGCTAAATTGGCTTCTGCCTCATTGTTTTTTTGCCTCTCTTTGGATCAACAAGGGTAAGGGGGTGGGGGGGGGGGGGTGGGGGGGACAGGTTGAACTAGATGGACATTGTCTTCATTCAGCCTAACATACTATGCTACTATGAATGCAAGTACATATTATAGTATTGGAGACCATCTCTTCCTTCGCATATGGAAAACCAGAATCGATCATTACTTGAGCTTTTGCTCCAAGGACAAACTGTAGTTATAGCCAACTCTACCCATAACCCAATGTACATAGAAGAGAGAGGGCCCTATAGCAAAGAACAAATGCGCTTTCATTTCTGCTCCTAGACATTGCAAGCTAGGACTTCCGGAGATAGCTGAGTGCTTGATAACTGATAAGTTGCAATTATGACAAAACTACTTTAATCTTCTTTATGCTTAGCCGTATCAAAGAGAAAATACAGTGATGTTATGTGAGTGAACAGATCTTATTACATTACAGCTTGTAAATTGTTAAAGGGATATTCCTAAAATCAACTTTTAGGACAGGCAGTAAAAGTCTGATTGGTGTGTGTGTGGTGGGGATGGGGTCTCACCACTGAGACTCTCACTGATCCCAAGAATGGGGATCCCATGTCTCCCTCCCCTCCTCAATGTGGGCTCACTGCACTCTCCACAGTGGAGGAGGAGATTGAATGGATAGGCAGTGCAGCATTCTTTGTGCCATTCCATTCATCTTTAATGGGACTGCCATAGATAGCCAAGCAAGTGTACTTGGCAATTTCCGTCAGCCCACTGAAATAAATGGAGTGGCACTGCACATACCTGACTGATGATCCATTCAATCTCCTCGTTGCATGGGGTTGCAGTGAGCATGTAGTGAGGAGGAAGGGAGACATGGGATCCCTGTTCTTTTGGATTAGCAGGGATCCCAGTGGTGAGACCCCCACTGATTAGACTGATAAAAGTCAGTTTTTGGAATAACCCTTTAATAACCCCACAGAGCAACTGCAGTTCCACACATGAAAAAGTCTAAAAAAATGTGCTGAAAAGGTAAAAAATGCAGACATTTACACATAATTAATGATGGGATGTCCCGCGGAGTATATTAAAGGGGTGGTCTCGCGAAACCAAGTGGGGTTATACACTTCCGTATGGCCATATTAATGCACTTTGTAATATACATCGTGCATTAAATATGAGCCATACAGAAGTTATTCACTTACCTGCTCCGTTGCTAGCGTCCCCGTCTCCATGGTTCCGTCTAAATTCGCTGGCAGCTTGCTTTTTTAGACGCGCTTGCGCAGTCCGGTCTTCTCCTTTCAGCACGAGCCGCTTCAGTGTGCTCCCCGCTACAGCTCTTCTGCGCATGCGCAGATGAGCTGTCACTGCTCGGGAGCGCGCTGGAGCGGCCATTCTGTACCATCCTCTGTTAGAGGAAGGTGCAGAGCCGCCCAGCTGTCCGGAGAAGCCGCCCAGCTGTCCTGCCGTCCAGGTAAGTGATGGGCCGGGGGGGCTGCCGCTGCGCCGGGGGGGGGGGGCTGCTGTCGCTGCGCCGGGGGGGGCTGCCGCTGTGATGGGGGGGCTGTCGCTAGGCCGGGGGGGCTGCCGCTGCGCCGGGGGGGCTGTCGCTAGGCCGGGGGGGGGCTGCCGCTGCGCCGGGGGGGCTGTCGCTGCGCCGGGGGGGCTGTCGCTAGGCCGGGGGGGGCTGTCGCTGCGATGGGGGGGCTGTCGCTAGGCCGGGGGAACTAGCGCTGGGCTCCGGAACCTAGCGCTGGGCTCCGGAACCTAGCGCTGGGCTCCGGGGCCTTCACCTGGGCTGAGGGTCTAGCGCTGGGGAGCCGGGGGCTAGCGCCGGTTACCTGCTGCCTGGCGGTGGGTGACTGGTCGGCGGCTGCGAGCGTCTGGTCGGCGGCTGCGGGGCGTCTGGTCGGCGGCTGCGGGGCGTCCGGTTGCCATGGAGACACAGCTGGCGGCGTCTCGGTAGCGCGCACGTCGGGCTGCAGCAAGCGACGGGGAAAGAGCCGGCGGCCATCTTGAGGAAACTTTTATAAGTTGCTGAAACGCTGGAACGGTAAGTACGAACCAGCTAGGAAAGTCATTTACAGGGGTAATTAGTAATGTATGTTTAATGGGGGGGACTGGGCAAAAAAAAAAATCACTGCTTCCTCGAGACATCTCCTTTAACTAGCTAAAAGTCTTTTTACATGGCATGATTATCGTGCAAATAATCACTAGATCGGGTGGTGTGCACAATAATTTTTAGGTTAAATGCTTGCAGTGATCCAACGATCAGTGATAAATTCTTAGTTTATTGCCAATTGTATCTTTCATGTAGGCCTACAAAATGAAAGCAATGGCAGAAGGGTTTACTGGAGGCTCGAAACTACCCAATTATTGTTCACTTTTAAGCATGCCAAGCTAACAACATATGATCGATACCTCACTGCTGGTTACATGCTCATTCCAATTTATCTTGCAATGCAAAAGGAGCTTAAGACTATTTTAATCAGTGTCCATGGAATAAATCCTTAATTGATCTTTTGTAGATTTGCTTTTGATTCATAATCCACAATTAATCTTTAACTTGTACTTACATAAAAATGTCAAATTCAGTCATACAATAATTCATTGTTCCTTCAATAATGGCAAATTGTCAAAGTATAGGGCCAAAAATATGGATATTTTCATCTTTCTCTTCTCTGGTGAGCTCTATTTGTGCTTAGACTGAGCACTGACCTTAGCTGAAACTCAAGAGGCCAGAAATTGTTAACCCCTTATTAATGGGCTCATTTTATGCCCTAATGATCAACCAATTTCTCAGTTTTTCTCATTGTTGCACTCCAAGAGCCATAACTTTTTATTTTTTCTGTTGACATAGCCACATAATGACTTGTTTTTGCAGGACAAGTTGTATTTTTTAATAGCATCATTTTGGAGCACACATAATGTATCATATTTTTATTAATTTTGGGGGGAGGTGGGGATTTGAAAAAAAAAATTCTGCCATTGTTTTTGGATTTCATTTTTACAGCATTTAGCATGCAGAATACATGTGACAACAATATTCCCTGGTTCAGTGCGATTCCAGGGATACTAAATTTATAATTTGTTTTTATGTCTTTCTATTTTTGTACACTAAGGGTGGCTTCACAGGAGCGTGTTTTTGTGCGTACATAGGTGCATACATAGGTGCGCACCTATGTACGCGCAAAAACATGCGTGTATGAAAGTCCGTACATTGACTTCAATGGGGCCGCTGCTGCTGGTGGCTCCATTGAAGGCAATGGCATGCCGGCACCCATGAATTGTTTTTCAGGGAAGGGTTTTACATATAAACCCTTCCCTGAAAAACAAGAATTTTAGTGTAAGAAAAAAAATTACCTGTTTGCCGCTACCATGTCCCCGCGGGGATGAAGAACACATCTGCCGCATGCGGCTCCATTGAAGATAATGCGTGCATTCCCTATGGTGCATACATGTCCTATCTTGACAGGCACGCACCGGTAAAACAAGGACATGTGAACACACCATAGGGAATGCGTTGGTTCTAATAGAAGCGTGCTTGTGTGCGTATAGATGTCAGTATAGCAGTGTATTATAAAGCCTATGAGGCCACTGTATCTGGCAGACCCAGAGGCCGTCCTCAAGCCACTGGGTGCCATAGCAACCCATTAGGACCTTGTGATTACCTCGTAGGGCTCCAATGGGTGACGGAGGGTGCTCCCTCCCTCTGTCAGCCCTTTACATGGTTGCATTGACCACAGCATCTAAATGGTTAAACAGCGGGGATCGCAGTTTCTTTGCTCCCTGCTGTTAGAACAAGTTCCAGGTTGTCATCCGACAGCTGAGCACCAACTCCCCCTTGCACGAGAGACACATGCCAGGTTTCTGATGCAACTCTGTAAAAAGGTATGTGCATCAGAATAAAGCCCACTAACAGCCACCATCAAATGGTGTATGGGCAGTCATTAAGGGGTTAAGTTGGGCTAGAATATTTTGAGACTGACTTGCTTGTTGCTGCACCTTTTGAGTAAGTTTCCTAGACTGGTTACTACAGAGAGACATTACAAATAGTAATGAACGAGTAGGACCCTGTTTTCAGGTCGAACTTTGCTAAAAGTCCAGTTCAGAATGAACCCTAACCAAGCTTTGAGGAAACCCTAAACAGGGTTCTTCTCATTCAGTTTGCTTAACAGTAGGCTTGATCTCTGATGTACAACATTGTCTAAGAATCGTAAAAGCCCTGTAGAACACTCTTAGAGCTTTAGGGGTTTAGAACTCCTGGTTGATTTCAAACTAATTCAGCTCTAACCAAATATTTTGAAAAAGTTTGGCGAACAGGCCCAACCAAATGTTTTCAACTAGTTATGTCTTTTCCAAGCCTTCTCCATTTGGAGATTGGCTCTCAGTGTGATTTAATGGGGCTCTAAGATCTTAGTTATCACTTTTTAACACATTTTGACTAAATGGAAGATCTACTCTTACAGTTTCTCATTTTTCCCTGTCTACTATTAACTGTTTAATACTAGACAGATTTTAGGGAGCTAAACTGAAGCTTGAATATTTGCAGAGAGTCTGCTGGAAGGTAATAAAGATGTGACTCTCTCCCAATAAGAGATAATGCAATGTTTCATCTATTCACATATACTACTAATTGATGCAGAAGTAAAATAATGATAGATACGTTTAAAAAAGCTAATTTGCACAGTTTAGGATTACAGCATTGATCAAATCCATACAAATCCGGTAGCTGAATTTGCAGAATCTCCAAGACTACAGAGCAATATACAAAAACTGTACAAAAGATTTAAGAAAACAGTGGCATGAAAATCAATCTACATTGTCTTCTCTCATTATGGTCTCTTATCTAAGGTGTTATCATTTAACATGAAGGCTATAGTATCCATATTGGATATGTGCCACCGTATTGAAGGCTACTTGACAAATCAATTTTAAAGGATCAAAAAGGTTCTTTTCATATAATTTCCACTTGAACTGCAGTTCAAGGATAAATATTATTTCCCTCTGGAAATGCTAACTATTTTTTAATGATGTTATGTGATATTTTAACAATGTACCCAGCGCAACAGAGCTCTGGATTCTCTGTTTAAATAGCTTTGATGGTATGTCATAACAAATTAGTTTTTAAATGTTGCCAATTTGGCAGACATAGCTGATTATTTCCCGCAATCACATTGCATATGTGCACAAGATTGTAATTAATGACCAGGGACACTGAACACACTTTAATAATGATCTTTTCACATTCAGGGGACTGTAAGTATTATTGGCATCTGTGCCTTGTGATGTTGAGGAAAGAGCAATGAATACTGATGGATTAATCGGTGCCATATAATCTGATCGTCCACTGGTTGGCTTTTGCAAATTGGCAGAATCACTGGGAGTTATTGATGAAGCAGCTGCGGAGAATATTAACAGAATGTTTATGTTTCTTTCAATGAAGCAGTATGAAATTCTAATTAGTTTGAAATTGTTCTTTTGGCAAGAATACAAATATATGTATAATACCACTCTGCTTTAACTTAATGGCAGAAAAATCGGCACTCGTTGAACTTTTTCCAGATGATAATTCACAAGCTTTGAAAAAAGAAAAAAAATCACAATCTCATCTACAAGCTTTTTTTGTTATACCAGTTCTTTTCTTTTACCTTCTGGATTGGAATAAATACATATAGCTCATATAGATAATTGATAATCTGAACTGATTAGTAATCACTTAGCAGTATTATGTATGAATCAATTTATGAAATCTTTATCACATTTTTATTTGATAACTTTTTGCTAGTGCATAGTAAAGTGGTTGTCTCCCCATGGTTTGTCCTGTACATATACCCTACTAAAGCTTATGGTTATTATGGAGGAGATTTACCACTATGGCAGACTTACGGTATTAATGCTTTACATGCATGGTCATTCACTTGCAACAAAAATATGTAGCTGGCCATGGCTTTTCTGGGCGATCACTGCTGATCACCAGAGTTTAGAAAAACTTGACCCAAAGTGACCAACTGATTACTAAGTTATAGTTATCAGATGTCTTTCAGGCTCTGTCTAATGCATGAGTTGAACAGAGCTTTAACACAGCACCCATATAGGCCCCCTAACTGTAACATCATATGGCTCTGATTCCAGGCAGCATACAGCAACACTAATCATACATTCAGCTCTGCAAAGGCACCAAACTAATTTTTTCAGCTAATGGGGCTTTCCGGGACTAACATATCGATGACCTATCCCCCCGAAAGGTCATTAATATTGGATTGGTGGGGTCTGCCTCTCCAGACCCCCTTCAATCAGCTGATTGAAGAGACCATGGAGCTCAGGTAAGCGCCATAGTTTTTTCTGAGGCTTGTGATGTTATGTTCATTGGTCACAAGGCCTGAGAGAAGCTCAATCTCATTCAATATTGATAGATCATGAGTTTTAAAGTCCCTGAAAATCCCATTAAAGAGCAACTGTCAGATCTCCTAGCATGTCTGTTTTAGTAAATGCTTGCAAAACAATTATGGGGCATCTTTTTTGAGAACTCCACTGTGCTGTTGCTTGCTTATCTCCTTGAAATGCATATCAGTTGTAAACTCTTTTTGATGGAGTTGTCACATACTTGAACAATTTATGCGTATAAACACACAGATAAGTACACATTTGCCTCATCTCTAATTTTGTTAAGGATTTCAACTTCTCATGAAACCAATTCAACACAATATGGCAAAATGCTAGGAAAACTTTTTACTGGCTGCAATTCACATCACAACCAATGGGTGGTCACACATAAGATAGACATCTTATGACAGAGTATCATGAAATTGTGTTGTTTGGATAAGATATTTATCTTGTGTCACAAATACCTGGACACATCCAGGTAAGAGGACATATAAGTAGACACAAGTATGCATTTTGCTCTATCTGCTATTGGCTCCCATTATTTAAATATTCTTTAGCATACATACTTTTTAGTAGCCTATTTGTTTCAGCAATGTAAGAATAGGTATCCAGGCGTAACCCTCAAATCTCTAATAGGACATGTTTTTTGCATTCAAAGCCTATCCCAGGATGACTGATTCATATATATATATGTGTGGCGCCGGGCTACTTTCACGTGGCCTACACTATAGATACTATGGTGATGATGAGTGAATGTGAGGCATAGCACCAAAGTTTATAATACATACACGTGACGGCAGAGCTGTTTTAATAACAAACTGCACCACAGGCTAAGAAGGATATATATTAGATAATTATTAGAGATGAGCGAGCATACTTGGTAAGGACAAATACTCGAGCGAGTATTGTCCTTTTCGAGTATCTCCCTGCTTGTCCGCAAAGATTCGGGTGTCGGCGGGGGTGAGCAGTGGGTTGCGGGAGTGATCAGGGGCGATCGGGAGGGGAGGGAGAGAGAGATCTCCCCCTGTTCCACCCCGCTCTCCCCGGCTGCCCCCCCCCTCGGCACCCGAATCTTTGCGGACGAGCAGGGAGATACTCGAAAAGGATGATACTCGCTCAAGTATTTGCCCTTACCGAGTATGCTCGCTCATCTCTAATAATTATGTATTTTGGTATACAGACAAACATCTCATGCAGGCCCCAAATGTTGGGTGAATAGAGTTTAAAAGGGTTCACCAACATCACAACCCCTACTCATAATGCCTAATAGGGCTTATGAAGGTCATAGAGCAGGGTCATCTGTTCAGGACACCCCTCTACAACTCAGAACTGGCAGCTGCTCAGTAAGGATATCTTTCTTTCTGGTGGACCTTGTACATCTTTCTAATATTACATTTTATGTGGCTGGCCATGATTATCCCCAGCAAAATCAACTGTTTGCCAGAAATGCCAGAAGCAGGCCCTGGGGCAATCAACTGTATACTCCATGCCCTGCATACTCAAAGGGGTTGCATATGTTGACACAAACTCTTTAAGCTGTTATCAAATGACAAATGCTCTCCAGCTATATCTGTTTAATGTATACCAACCTCTATTCAGTAAAGGTATTTTTAACTAGATGATCCAGTGTGTGACTTTAAACATAAAACCAGACTTTCTGGCTCAGCCATGGTGTACTGTATGATCAATGCAGGCACATTCTCCACTTTAAAAAAATGGCTCATGTGAACTTTGCACTCAGGAGCTGGTGCTTGTGACTGACCAATGCTGTGTATATAGATTATTTAGATATGTACTTACTTATTGCAACCTATTAGATTGTGTCGGGGCAACCTGGACGCTTTTGATAAATGACACTCAGCAAATCACATTGATTACATTTTCATTTATGATAGCCCATTTTTTGTACCTTCATTTGCATATGCAAATAACTACAGATGATGTACATAAGGGGGCTAATTGTAAGATAACACATTTATAAAGTTGATACCTGAATCCTTGCCAGTAGAAACATTTTTATTCCAATTTAAGTGTGAGACTGTGTTTTATTTAATGTTAAGTGGTTTCCATTATGTTATAATCAATATTAAAGAATGACTGCAATTATAAATATGATAATGCAATGGATTACGAGAAAGTAATGTAAATAAATCAAGATGAAGTGATGAAGCTAGTGACTATGGAAGTAATAACTGATTGGTCAATAACCATTACAAGAAAACTTTCATAGATTTATAAGGTAATTATAAAAATGTAATTACAGCACATCACTACTTCCTCTCCTGAGCAACTTTAAAATAATGCATGTGTGCTTATAGTTCTACGTGTTCTCTTCTATAAATCTAGCTGTTGTCCTAAAAGATATGGGTTAACATTTTGTGCAACAATTCTGCTGCAGTATTTTATAAAAGTAGAAGTAGCATAAAAGTTTCCTATTGCAGCATAGAGTTGATAAGAGGCCACAAAAAATGGATCTAGACTGTCTTCTCCGCAATAAACCTCAAAGCGTCATAGCACAGATACACTCTGTGTGATAGTTTGGCTGGAAATATATGAACGCAGCATGGTTACTTCATCTAGTCTCTCCTCCCCTCAGTTCTACTAAACTGACCCTAGCCAACCTCTGGGTCCTATGCAGAGGCGTGACTTGAAGTTTCTGGGCCCTAATGCAAAATCTGTAACAGGGCCCCCAACTATAATGCTTTCTTCATACTACTAAGCTCCCTATATGGAGAAGAGAGGCCTTATGAGCCCCCTAAGGCTCCTGGGCCCGGGTGCAACTGCATCCCCTGCATCCTCTATAGTTACACCCCTGTTCGTATAGTGATCTAAGTTTAGCTTGGTAGAACTGCAGTGGCCAAGGCTTGCATTCATAGTTTAGATGGTAAAATGGAACTGTATTGCAGGGATTTTGCAGTTTCTTGAAACTCTTACTGTCACATATAAGGACGTGGGTTCTCTAAGCAGATATACATTTGACGCTCACTAGACTTAGGTGCAAAATTTAAAGAATCCGCAAGTTTTAGGATTGGTGGAACTTGTAGTAGGAGGATTACCACTTCACAATCCCCAAAATAGTCAGAAATTAGCAGCAGTGGTGCTATCAGAGTGAGGCATTGTCAGAAACATAGGCAAGGTCATTGCTGACCAAGGATGTGACAACAGGTAGCTAGCAGGAAGGTTGGGGTCAGATGCAGGAGAAGTGCAACAAGTACCAGGTGTGGTATCCAGAAGACAAGGTAGGAGCATAGTTAGCAGTCAGGACCAGTTATACTATAAAGCCTAGTTCAGAAACAGGAGTAATCAAATATAAATCCAAACATAGTGCAAGCCAGGAAGGAAAAACCTTGGTCTCCAGGCAATCAATGAGAGTACTGGCTTGATTTAAGCTACTGGTCTTCATGCATTCATCGGAAACAGCCAGGAGAAGGCATCATGTTGTGTGGCAACAGGCTACAAAGCCAAACAGTATAAAGTTTTGCTACAATGGTAGGGTGTGGTTAAAACAGGATGGTAATCAGAAGTCTTCTTTTATATCAAATTTGAGAACCAAAATTCGATGATACATACAGGTATTCCATTTGTAATGAACATTGGAACATTTGTAATTCATGTGTACTAGAATAGTATTCCGAGTTTCTGTAAGTTGTTGGAACTCTACTAATTGTAGAACCAGAGAAGAGAGAGGTGGAAGGGTTTTATTTTGTTATCCAGACATGAATATGAACATTCTACCACTGTAGTTCCTCAAAAAAATGGGAAACTCAGGGTACATAGTCTATCAGGTGTTTCTCCTGTATCTAAAGCCCCTGCCCCTCCCCACAGGGACTTTAGATTATCCAAAGATATTAAGGAATTGGTGGCAGCAGGGAGAAAGTTAAATTTGGCTAAAGTGTTTATTAACGACAAAGCCCCTTTAACCCCTTAGTGAACAAGCCTATTTGTGCCTTAATGACCAAGCCAAATTTTGGAAATCTGACATGTGTCACTTTAACATAGAATAACTCCATAAAGGTTTTACATATACAAGTTATTTTGACTTCATTTTTTCGCCACATATTGTACTTCATATAGGGTGGTTTCACACAAGCATGTTTTTGTGCGTGCATACGTGCGCACAAAAACAAGCTTCTATTAGAACCAATGCATTCCCTATGGTGTGTTCACATGTCCGTGTTTTACAGGTGCATGCCTGTAAAGATAGGACATGCGTGCACCATAGGGAATGCACGCATTTGCTTCAATGGAGCCACGGCTGCTGCCGGCGGCTACATTGAAGACAATGGTCTGCACCCCTAAATTGTTTTTTAGGGAGAGCTTTACATATAAGTTAATACAATTTAGAGGAGAAAAAAATAAAATGTCATATTTTTGCAATATCATGCACATGAAAATGAGGATTTGCACCCCATAATGGATACCCCTGTTTGTCATGTGTTCAGAAACATACCCATTGTGGCCCTAATCTTATGTCTGGATGCACAATGGAGCCCAAACCAAAAGGAGCAACCGGTGGCTTTCAGAACAGAAATTTAGCTTGAAGGTGTTTTAGGCCCCATTGCACACTTGTAGAGCCCTTGAGCTTTCAAAATGACAGAGAACCCCCACAAATGACCCCATTTTAAAAACCAGACTCCTTAATAAAATCATCTAGCGGTGTACTGCGTATTTCGACCCCACAGTCTTTGAATCTGTTACAGCAGTGCTGGGATTGGTCTTAGACATTTAGACAGTGCAGGTTTTAGACATTGTTCTGCACCTTGTAGCTTAGTAGGTGTCATGCAATGTGCTCACATCTGTGGATGATTAGCTGGATATTTAGCTGAGATGGATAGGAATCTAAGGTGCTGTAAATTGTCCTTTGCTCACTGTCTGAGCTGGCAGTTAGTGGCTCCTGTGGACGGCGTGGTGTTCACTTTTCCTTTCTCCGGACGGCTCTGTGTGCTTCGGCTTATTCTACTAAAGCTAAGTGCTGTGTTTAATTTTGTTTTGTGCCTTAGCAGTTTGGCCAAGTAGGGTTACTTAGGCCGAAGGAATGAGTGCAGGCCTGCATCTATCAACGCAACCAGTCTGCCGTGTCAGGCAGGGTTCCTGTTTATTATTTGTCAGTTTGTTTTGGCCGCCGCGCTGTGAGCAATTATTGTGCACGTCTGCAGTTGCTGGTCCAGCATGTCCTTTGCAGATGTAACAGAATCTAAGCAAAGCAGAAGGAAAAAAATTACGATTTTCATTTTTTTGGCAATTGTGTAAATTTAAAATCAGGTTTTTTTTGTACAGCTCATATATGAATGAAGACTTCCACCCCAAAATGGATACCCTTGTTTGTCCTGTCTTCAGAAATATAACCATTGTAGCCCAAATCTACTTATAGGACACATGGCTAGGCCTGTAATGGAGGGAACACCCATTGGATTTCAGGGCACAATTCAATAAATTCCAGGCCCCACTGCCAAAAAAATTGACTCCCTAAAAAAAATCCCTCACCCCTTTTTTGCCATTCCCTAAATCTTAGATAAAAGTAATAATGTAAACTGTGTGGTATGTCCAAAGACAGGGGTAATTACGGAGGCTGGTTGGGATGGGCACATGGGGCAATAAAAACGGGCATCCCTCCTTCTCAGTGGCACTTTTGGGGGGTATTTCTTGACCAATTTGCAGGGATGGGGTGTAAAACGTGGCACTCTGTGAGGCTTCGTAAGCTTGCTGATGCGTGGCAGTCTCACACAGAAGGCACTCAACAAGCTGCTTTTGGAACTGCGGTGGACTTCTCATAAATTACGTATTATAGGTAGCGATCTGAATAACGACAAGCTCACATGGTCTTATGTGGAATCCGCTTGCAGAGGCTCACAGCGGATTCCAGCTGTGAGCCCGGCTGTGGCCCTGTGTACGGCCGCATAATGTAATGCGCATAACTGCGTACTCACACAGGAATTCATGAACAGTACACCTTTTTGATTTGTATTTTCCACGCCTTCTTTAGCGATGAAGCGGGTACCTGCAGCCCGTACACAATGTAGTTGCTTATGGGCTGCAGGTTTATCCCTAACCATAGAGCACAATGAGCTCTATATATTGTGGATATCCGCAATAAAATAGAACATGCTGCACTCTGTTTTCTGCAAGTGGATTACATAATTCCGATCCGCTAATGTGAGCAGAATTGTGTAATCCAACGTATTTGATTGATCTGCTGTGATATGTGGATCAAATGCATTCAGAATTTGCAGTTCCTATCCGCTCTTGTAAGACCGGCCTAAGGTAGATTGCTACCTTTTTATCATGTGACCGAGGACCGCTCAACGAGGCCACCGGTCACTGCTCAAGGCTCTCTTCTACTTTTGGTAGCCAGGAGAAAGGGGATTTTAAATTTCCCGGACATACAGCGGTTCCTGGTGACATCTCTTTGCACTCGGCTATCTATGACAGCCGGGTGCAGGGAGATTTTTAATTTGCTGGGCTCTCCAACCTTGTGCACATGTGCGCCACATCGGTGCATGTACAGAAGCCCGCAGCAGGTTCAGATTGCCGCTGGACATCACAAAGAATAGAGGTGAGTAGTTTTAGCCCCCGTCATGGATCCGATCCAGGAGGGGAGATGAAACTTTAACTTTATTTATCTTCTCTTCTAATTTCCCGTGATCATGGGCCTGGAGACTGGTCACTGGGGTCACCAGTGACACATCCAGCATCCCAGCTATCTTCAGTAGCCGGGAGCCAGGAGATATCAAATCTCCTGGGCTGATCCCATCTTTTGCACATACGTAGATCCATGAGGGGAGCTGAAACTTTAACTTTTTTTTTAATTTGGATAATGGTGATCGCGTGACCGGAGGTTGGATATCCTGGCCCCCCATGACAGCTCCAGGTTGTCAGCTACCTCCGGCTGCTGACAGCAGGGAGCTGTGTTGTCCAAAGCCCACGTGGCTTTAAAGAGAGAGCATGTTTTACGGACATGGGGATTAAAGCCCATTTAGGCAGGATGTAAAAACACTATAGGGTGGTCAGTAAGGGGATAAGTCACCTGGGTAATGCACCAACTATGTTTACATTAAACATAAATTCAAAATGTACAATGAAATGCATTACATTTCTGGGAAGGTTTTTCAAATTTTTATGTGACTGTTAGGTTAAAAAATTATAATACTGATGACCTATCTTCAGTACAGGATATCAAGATCAGATTGGCGGGAGACTGGTGCACGACCCCCTTGACAATCAGCTAGTCATTGTAGTATGGACTTCAGCAGCAGCATAGTTTTGGTGCATCTATTGACAAAACTTTATTCTTCCATCTTGTTAAATTTTGGACAGAGAAGGGTCTGCCCAGTTTCTGGTAGCATTGGTAAACACTAAGGCACTGTTTTATTGCAAATTTTATTTGAATAATGGTTAGGAATTTAGCTACTATGATGCCCATAGATGCATATGATGCAAATTCATGCACTCTGGGGTGTGGCTGTAGGGGGTCAGGGGTAGCACTAATGGGAAGCCTTAAGAGGCCCAAAGACATAGTAGGTGGGGAATCCTGTTGCAGATTTTGCACTGGGATTTAAGTGGTTCTTGTTATGTCTTTGTATGCTCTAGTTAGAGATATAGTGCTTATGGATACTTTCAACATGGAAGTACCTTTTAAGAAATTTTCAGAGATATAACTGATGTAAGGAACGGGTTAAAGGAACCTGTGGGAAAAAGGTAGGTGTACTCATCCAATCCATATTCCTAGAGTTTCCTTTACTTTCTTTTAATGGTCAAGATAACTTATGTTTCTTTTGTACTTACATAAAAATATTCTCATCTTTTACCCACCTGTTAAACATGTCCAAATTTATAACCTGCTCTTGATTTGTCTCACCAGATTGTCTCCTCTGGGAGCCATGTGCAGTTCTCAGGGCGACAGAGGTTGATATAACTATTTCTTGAGTTCACTTTCTAATTTGGTGGTCACAGTAATAGTTATCATATAACGTGGTCCAAGCCTCTGGGGCTTTCCCACACAATGATCTATGGTACCCCTAAATCTTTTTCACCAATTATAAGTTTTACAATTTTTCCAAAGACGATATCAATATGCAGCTACAGATGATCCTTTTGTAAAATGAAACTTACTTTTAAAATGTCATGTACACTTATAACTGATAATTAAACACTTATATTCCAGCTTAATCTCTATTTTATGATATCATTTAATAAAAGATGTTACTCAAATTGAATTAAGGAATATTTTGCACAATGATTTATAGGGACCTGCTCGTCGGTTAGACACATTTCATGTTCTATAAAAACATCTTTTGATTTTGTAAATAATAAAAATGAATGAAATAAAGAATGAAAAAATAGTTCATTGCAAAGAAATAAAAAAGCATAATATTATTCCCACATTTCAAACAATATCACATACTTTAAAAAAAGTACTATGTATGCTTATATATGCTAATGTGAACAGCAATGACTGTCATGATTCAAAGTGTAACCCCTAATGTTCCATGATATACAGAATACATTATAAATTTCATAGATGTACTTGTACTTCATGGGGATCAGAAGCTGTGTTCATCTGATCAACAGTGATGGTTCACAGCCAGGCTCCCACTGTAACAGCCAGGGGCAGAGAAACCTGTGATCCTGGCAGTTTAACACCTCAAGTACTGAAGTCAATGGTCATTGGTTTACCATGGCATCTGGGGAGCTTTAGAAAGAGCCCAGGTGTGCTATATGTATCTGCCTATTAAACCGCACTGAATATAGTGATAATAATAATTCTATTATTGTCTAAGTATTTAAAAAAATAAAATAAATAATTTGTATAGCGCCAACTTATTCCATAGCGGTTTCAAGTAATTTATTTTTTACCCCCCACTAAGCTGGGTACTTATTTTACCGACCTCGGAAGGATGGAAGGCTGAGTCAACCTTGAGCCAGGTACGTGAACCATGTAAGAATTGAACCCACAACCTTCAACAGAAGGCTCTAAGTATTTCAAAGTGTTATACTAGAGATCACGCCAAAGGCATAACTTGAAGCTGCTTGACTGCAACACAAAACCTGTAACAGAGTCCCCAAACTACAATGCTTAATTTATAGTACGGGTATCCTCATAGGCACCTTAAGATTCAGAGTGTGGGTGTGACTGCACCTGTAATGGGTCATTTGCTAAGCATGAGATATTGGGTCTTTGTGTTGGTCAACCAGACAGCTTACCTGGGGGCTGAGGCCATACACAGCCTGCCTCTTGAAAATGTCCCAGATGCAGGGGTTAGTCAGAATCGGCTGGTGTAGTGGAAAAGTGATGGACCACGACCCCATACTGAAACACTCATGCAGGATTGATGCTGTAAAATTTTAACAATGGAACACTGCTGTGTAGCTATTTGCCACTTTAGCATCTGCATAAACTCTGATTCCAGGGATTAGCATCATTAAACAGGCTCTTGTTCCAGTAGCTAGTCTCCGCAGCCAGCAGTCCGATTCTGGGTCAATGACTTGTTTCCTATCTGCAGCTCCTGAGATCCGATCTTCGTCTGACATCTAAATGAGACGATTACCGAGAGCACTACAATATAAATGTGAGCAAGTGATCTCTTGATGTAAGGCTTGAAAGAGGGGTACAGTTTGCCCTGAAATGCGTTGCCACTACAACCAGTGTATGTACTGTATGTGTCTGTGTACTGTTACATATCATTGAATAAATCTGTCAGACGAAGATCTGTGACAAGACCCTTATTTTCCACCTTCTGGCGTACCTGGATCTGAGGGGAAGTTGGCTGATGTCCAAACCTTTATTTATACCTTTCTCCATAGTATGTGATTCTATGATGGCAAAGTAACACAAGGATATTTTTCTTTTTTTGACCCCTACAGCAAAAAGGAACAAAGGGCATGTGTCGTCTTACATGTTTTAGGCAAGTATGTAGCTAATAATCATACACATTAAGGCACATGTTAGTAACACATATATCACAGTGAATAGGCAAGGTGCTTGGAACAAAAACACATGACATCAGAGGCAAAATACAATTACAAGGAAGCAAAGTAAAAAATTATATAACTAATAATGAAATAAAATTGAATGTATGTCTGCGTGTGTGTCTGTCTGTCTGTCTGTTTGTCCTTTATGCGCTACTACACCATTCATCCGATCGCCATGAAACTTTGGGAAGTTGTTGAGTACACTCCTGGGAAGATTATAGGCATAGTACAAATATTCTATGATAAATGGCGCGTGCGCGAGCGTCATCGACAGTTACGACCCCCCCACGTAGATCGTTCGATTTCCATCATTGCCACTAATTCTCTCACTTCCCGATGTTGTAGAAACATGAAATTTGGCATGAGCATTGACTATGTCATAAATAGGAAAAGGTTATGGGTCCCAACTCGATTATTCAATTTTATGCGCAAAAGAATTAGCGTCCAAATTTTACGTACGGAATGTCATTTTCTCACATAGAAACTTGAAATTTGGCACGGGCATTGAATATGTCATAAATAGGAAAAGCTAATGGGTCCCAACTCAATTATTCAATTCTATGCGCAAAAGAATTAGCGTCCAAATTTTACGTACGGAATGTAATTTTCTCACATAGAAACTTGAAATTTGGCACGGGCATTGATTATGCCATAAATAGGAAAAGTTAATGGGTCCCAAGTCGATTATTCAATTCTAAGCGCCAAACAATTAGCGTCCAAATTTTACGTACTGAATTAGAGATGAGCGAGCGTACTCGGAAAAGCACTACTCGCTCGAGTAATTTGCTTTATCCGAGTATCGCTGTGCTCATCCCTGATGATTCGGGTGCCGCTGCGGCTGACAGGTGAGTCGCAGCGGGGAGCAGGGGAGAGCGGGCGGGAGAGAGGGAGAGAAAGATCTTACCTCCGTTCCTCCCCGCTCTCCCCTGCAGCTCCCCGCTCCGTGCCGGCACCCGAATCTTCAGGGACGAGCACAGCGATACTCGGATAAAGCAAATTACTCGAGCGAGTAGTGCTTTTCCGAGTACGCTCGCTCATCCCTAAACGGAATCTAATTCTCTCACTTCCTGATATATATAAATGAATGTATGTCTGTCTGTCTGTCCTTTATGCATTACTACACCATTCATCCAATCGCCATGAGACTCTGGGAAGTTGCTGACTACACTCCTGGTAAGATTACTGGCATAGTACAACTATCCTACGATAGGTGCCGCGCGTACGAGCGTCGTCAACAGTTATGACCCCCAGATAAAGATCGTTTGATTTCCATCTCAAGCACGAAAGCAAAATGCATTACGAGCAACGGGATGAGTATTCAACCAGAAAATGATGCATCCACCGAACGTTTCGCAAGACAATTGCTGGATATTGAGAATGCTGAGGTAAAATGAAAGCTGTGCTGTGATTGGTGGCTACTTCTTATACTACTGAGGTTGCATGAAAGCTGTGCTGCGATTCGTTGTTATATATTATACCACTGAGGTAACAGGAAAGCTGCGCTGTGATTGGTTGCTATTTTTTATATTGCTGAGGCAGAATAAAAGTTGCGCTGTGATTGGTTGTTATTTCTCTTACTGCTGAGGTAACATGAAAGCTGAGCTGTGATTGGTTGTTATATTTTATACTGCTAAGGTAACATGAAAGCTGCGCTGTGATTGGTTGTTATATATTATACCACTGAGGTAACATGAAAGCTGCGCTGTGATTGGTTGTTATCTAGATATATAAAAACAAATGAATGTCTGTCTGTCTTCGCAGCAACGCGCGACGGGTAAGCTAGTAATGAAATAAAAAGTCCAGTCGGCGGTTCATCCTCCTAAGCATTTCTCCTCAAGGAAAACAACTGTATAACTCCTCATCAGCATGGGTTCATGAGGGGTCGATCATGTCAAACCAACATGATCAGCTTTTACAACGAAGTAAGTTCTAGGCTGGACCTGGGAGAGTCTATTGATTTTGTATATCTGGATTTTTGTAAAGCATCTGACACCGTGCCGCATAATAGGCTGATATATAAAATGAAACAGCTCGGTCTGGACGAAAATGTGTATATCTGGGTAAAGAACTGGCTTGGAAATAGAAAGCAGAGGGTGTTATTTAATGGTTCATATTCTGATTGGGCCACTGTAGCTAGTGTAGTGCCACAGGATTCAGTATTAAGCCCCATTCTGTTTAATATATTTATCAACGACCTGATAGAGGGACTACACAATAAAATATCAATATTTGCAAATGATACGAATATCATACAAGATTGTACAACGGAGGACAATGTACGACTGCAAATGGACCCAGATAAACTAGGAGCTTGGGTAGAAAAATGGCAAATGAAGTTCAACATCAATAAATGTTAGGTTATGCACATGGGGAGGAGAAACGGATGTCACCAATATACACTAAATGAGGTACTGCTAGGGAAAAGTGAGATGGAAAAAGACCTGGGGGTACTAGTTGAATATAGACTTAACTGGAGCAATCAATACCAGTCAGCTTCTGCAAAGGCAATTAAAGTTTTGAGGTTCAACAAGAGGTGTAGGGGTGAGGGACGAGAATATTATTCTTTCACTATATAAGGCCCTTGTCAGGCCTCATAAGGAATACTGCGTGCCGTTCTGGACACCGGTGCTCAGGAAGGATGTTGCAGTGCTTGAGGGGATTCAAAGACAGGCAACTGAATTAATAAATGGAATGAGAGGACTGGAATACCAGAGAGGCTATCAAAATTGGGATTATTCACCCTGGAAAAAAGATGGTTAAGGGGCAACCAAATAACTATGTATACATACATTAGGGGACAATACAAAGATCTCTCCCATGATCTGTTTATTCCCTAGATTTTGACGGTAACAAGAGGGCATCCCCTATGGTTTGAGGAAAGAAGGTTTCATTACCAACACAGAAGGGGGTTCCTTACTGTAAGAGCAGTGAGGCTATGGAACTCTGTCTGAGGAAGTGGTGATAGCAAAATCGATAGAGGCGTTTAAAAGGAGGCTAGACGTCTTTTAAGAGCACTACGATATTACGGGATATAGACACTAAATAACCAGAATGATTGTTGATCTCAAATGTTTATCCAGGGATTACTCTGACTGCCATTATGGAGTCGGGAAGGATTTTTTCCACAGAATGAGGGAGAATTGGCTTTGCCTGACTGCTTTTTTGCCTTCCTCTGGATCAACAAGGGTTGGTGGGGGTGGAAACAGGCTGAACTTGATTGACATTTGTCTTTTTTTAGTGTAGCACACTACATTAGGGCCATATTTACAGCTCATGTTGCTCTAGGCATTAACATAAAATACACCCCCATTAAGGGGATATGTTCACACGTGGCAGACTGAGCAGTGGATTTAAGTACAGATCCACATCTAAATTCTTGTCAAAATCGGTACCATGTGAAATGGATCTTCAGCAGCTTTACCCTTTCAGTTGAAGGGGTAAAGTCTACTGTAGATCCATATTAAAATCCCTATCGAAATCTAACCCAATGGTGATGTCAATTTTGATGTGGATTTTTTGCTGTGGAAAATATGCACTAATTCTGCTCCATGTGAACATACACCATGTATTATGCGCACATTTTTTATGGCTACGCAGTGAATAGAACCCCTTTATTTTAATAGTCACATGGTGTCCTTTTTTCTCCCTCCCCCCACTCATGCAATGTGTTCTGTCATGTTGTCCTCCCCTGCTCATTACACAATGTCAGGTCATATTCCCCTCCTCCACTTAACGCACAATGTCCTCATGTGTTCTTCTCCCCACCCCCACTAGTCAGTGTCCTTTTCATGGCTGTCCTCATTACCATCACAGCGCCCCTCTCATGGTCCATTCACCTTCCCCTCAAAGTGCTCACTCATATGCACACCCCCTCCTCCTCTCACCTTATAGATTGCACTGTTCTTCCGGCTGCAAGGTCTTCCTGCTGATCTGTGATTGAGTGATGTTTGCAAAGCATGTTTCCTTCTCCAACCCTCCAGCTCTTTCCATGGTTCAGCACAAAAGGGAAAGCTAGAGGACTGGAGAAGTCAGTATCTCCTGAAGAACCTTCTTTGTGTGTCCAGCAGGGCAGCCCAGTCCTTTGAGTAGTGACTGCTAGTAACAGAGCTAGTGGGTGACCATGGAACATGCCCCCCACTTTCCCACCAGAGACCGAGGTCTGGAGGGGTCAAGTGCTTTGTGACCAATACGGGCTTGACTAGAATTTTGAATCCTATCCACACAATGGCAAAGGAGGCTAGCCAGGTTATAACTGCATATGTCAGGAAAATTAACCACTCCCTTATCCTTAGACAGCATTCATTTAAATATAGAAATTCTTAGGTGCTTATTGGCCCATATGAAAAAAATGTATGCAATTTGAAGTTTCTGAAGATCTTCATGTTTTAATAGCAAGGGAATGGTCAGTATTGGGTAGAGAAGCTTAGAAAAACGAAGCATTTTAATTAAGAGGCAACGGCCTAAAAGCGACAAGGGAAAGTTAACCCATATACTGAAATCCCCGCCTGCTGAAAGGGCTGTATCTGATTGGCTGAGCGCTTAGCCAATTAGATATAGCCCCCAGCCATTCAGTGAATGACAACTAAGTGCTGCCTGTAATTGGTCACAGCACTCAGCAAATCACAGGCAGCTCTTGGCCATTCATAGAATTCTATCCGCCTGCTGAAACAGAGTCAGTGCAGTGCAGAGAGAAGACAGGCTGGTCTGGCCTGAGCCCCGGCAGCTGAGGAGAGGTGAGTATATGTATTTTTATATTTTTAACACATTCTATGGATGATTTTCAGGGAAGGGCTTATATTTAAATCCCTTCCCTGAAAATCCCTGTAGGGCTTGCTGGAAACCCATTGCTTTCAATAGGACTGCAGAAGCACCAATTCCATTGAAAGCAATGGGAGAACATCACGATCCTCTGCCACAGCTGTCACAGCTTTGACAGCTGTGGCAGGGGATTCTTTATTCCCCACAGGGATGAAGAAATCCTCTGCCACAGCTGTCACAGCTGTGGCAGGGGATTCTTTAGTCCTCATGGAGAGTTCTCTTGTTACTAAACACTGTGACAGTGCCATCACAGTGTTCAGTGACAAGGGGACTCCCCGCGGGGAACAATTACATGGCAGCAGTCGAGCGGTGAGTGTAAGGAAGGGCTTATACATTAAGCCCTTCCCTGAAAATCACTGCAGGGGTCGCGGAATCCTATTGCGTCCAATGGGGCCACTGGCAGAAGCCGAGGTCCCATTGAAAGCAATGCTGCACAGACCTGCATTCACGCGTGTTTCTGCACGTACGTGGGTATGCGGTTTTGTGCGCACCTACGTGGGCACACACACGCTCATATGAATGAGATGTACAACATTTCCTAGACTTAAAAGTTCAATATACACAAAGTTTATAGGTGCTACTTACCTTTTGACCTTTGACTGGTAAAGGGTTGATATTATAAACAGGACCAAAAAATTCAGTTGGGGAGTTTACGTATTTTCTATTGTGGATTTGCAGTGCGTTTTACTATGTTATGCATAGCTAAAGCCTGTGGTGAAAAGCCTCAGAAAGAAATTACATCCAGTAGATTTTATAACGTGCACTGCATGTCAATATAGATGTGGATAATTTTCTGCAGCATGCTGGATAAGATTTGCTGCATTCTTATCCACTTTGCTGCTACTGTTATTTGCTGCAGATTTTTTCCCTGCAAATCTGGACAGAAAGTTTGCAGTATTTCCAATACTTGCGGACATCAGCCATAACTTCTCTATTTTTTGTATCTGTAGCTGTAGCTATTTGAGGACTTGTATTTTGCTGGATGAGTTGCACACTTTCATACATAATTTTGGGGTACATATAAGTTAAAATGTAATCACCATAGTTTTAAAAATTATTTTACTATTTACTTTAATAGACAAAAGGATTTTATTTTGTGAGGAGATTAGAGATGAGCGAGCACCAAAATGCTCGAGTGCTCGTTACTCGAGTCGCACTTTCAGTGATGCTCGAGAGTTTGTTTCGAGTAACGAACCCCATTGAAGTCAATGGGTGACTCGAGCATTTTTGTATATGACTGGTGCTCCGCTAAGGTTTTCATTTGTGAAAATCTTAGCAAATCACCAAAGTCATGTAAGAAACACAGAAATGGATAGGGCAGGCGAGGAGCAACATGCAGGGCTGCATTTCGGGCTCCGAGGTCTCACTATTAAGCCACAATAGTGGCAAGAGTGAGACCCCCCCCACTGTCAGCATAAAAATCGTTCTCCTCTGCCACAGCTGCAACAGCTGTGGCAGAGAAGAACGATGTTAGCCCATTGGATTCAATGGAGCCGGCAATACAGCCGGCTCCATTGAAAGCAATGGGCTGCCGGCGAGCGCGGGTTGAATTTTCAGGAAGGGCTTAAAAATATAAGCCCTTACCTGAAAAAGAAAGATTTTAGTGTAAAAAAGAATAAAAATGTAGGCATTCTCTTCAATGGAGCCGCTGCTGCTGCCGGCGACTCCATTGAAGACAATGGTCCGCTGGCACACCTGAATTCTTTTTCAGGGAAGGGCTTTACATATAAGCCATTCCCTGGAAATGAATTAAAAGTGATTTAAAAAAAAAAAAAAATAGATACTCACCTCCCTTCAGCTGTCGGGGCACAGCCGCATCTTCTCCTGCTGTCCCCTGCACTGTGGTGCTGAACTGCTGTCATTCAGCTGAGAGCTGCGCTGAGCCAATCAGAGGCAGCATTCACTCACCCATTCATGAATTCATGAATGGGTGTGAGTGAGATCTGCCTCTGATTGGTCAGGCTGTGACCAATCAGAGGCAGCTCATTCAGCTGGTGGGGATTTTAAATCCCCGGCTGCTGAATACTACAGAGAGCAGTTCAGGAGAACTGCCAGCTGGCTGCAGCTGAACTCCGTCTGCCGGGAGCAGATGAGTATATATATTTTTTTTATTTTTGCACATTTCTGGATGAATTGCAGGGAAGGGCTTATATATTTAAGCCCTTCCCGAAAATTCATTGTGCAATCACCGGCAGCCCATTGCTTTCAATGGAGCCGGCTGTATTGCCGGCTACATTGAATATAATGGGCTAACATCGTTCTGCCGGGACAAGGTGAGTATATATTTTTTTTTACTTTTTACACATTTTGGGATGATTTTCAGGTAAGGGCTTATATTTTTAAGCCCTTCCCGAAAATTCATCCCGCGGTAGCCGGCAGCCCATTGCTTTCAATGGAGCCGGCTGTATTGCCGGCTCCATTGAATTCAATGGTCAGTGCTCGTTTAATCGAGACGAGCACCGCGTGGTGCTCGTCTCGAGTAACGAGCATCTCGAGCACCCTAATACTCGAACGAGCATCAAGCTCGGATGAGTATGCTCGCTCATCTCTAGAGGAGATCTAAAATGTAATGCTTTCTACTGTATATTCAATAAATTATTGTATTTTCTTCTTTTGTGTCATTAAAGACTAACTGCACTTTTATAAAACATTTGACATGTTATAGCGACATGTTAAAAGTGTTGATCAGTAGGGGTCTGGGTGATGGTCATTGACATGAAGGGGCACAAGTGGTCAGCTGAGTGCTGTTACCCTTTGGCTGCAAACATTACTTGTTAGTTCTCGCAGCTGAAGCCAAATGCATAGATAGATATAGAAGTCTATGTGTTTGTCTTCAGCTCTGAGAAGAGGCTACAAGTAATGTTCACAGGTGAAGGGACACAGCGCATGACTAAGCATTTCTTCCTCTTCATTTCAGCGATCAATGGGGTCTCAGTACCTGGACCCCCACTGATCAAAACTTACAACATATTGCTATAACATGTCAAAAGTACACTTACACTTTAAAATGACGATTTATATTATAAATTCAGTGACTAGATGCTTAAAACGAAATTGTATTTAAATACTAGTTAAAAACATATATGGGGATATGTGCAAGATCACTCATCCATGGACAAACAAAAACAGAGAAAAGAAAGAGGGACTGGTGTCAGTAAAACTGACCTCTAACCCTAATGTAGCTATAAAGCCAATAAGTTGCTTAAAAGTATATTTCTAGGTTCAGTATGGCCGCCTGCAGACGGCTGGGTTGGATCCTGCTGCGAGAATTCTCGCAGCAGGATGTGGACTCGTGCCGCTGCAGAGGCCAGCGGCTCACCCGCTTCAGGAGTCTTCTGTTTTCTGCTATGCTCCAGCTGCTGGCCAGCCGGCCCATGCGCAGAGCAGAGCCGGCCTGTCGGCAGATGAGCAGGGCGGAGCCGGCCCAGCAGTACTGACACTTCTGTGTGGGCCTCTGCGAGACCTGCACAGAAATAGACCTTGCCGCCATTTGTTTTCCGCTTGTGTTTTCAGTCGCGGCTGTGTGCAAAGAATTGCGTTTTGCGATGCAATCCTTTGCATGCGGGCATGAGCGGAAATTCTGCGGGAAATCCTGCTGCAGAATTTCTGCCGTGTGCTGGGGGCCTATATGTACCAATAATGTCTGCAAATACTGCCCCATAGATAATGGGCTAGGAGACCCAGGTCAACTACTAACACATTTCACTAGAGGTATAGTCCTCAGGGACCTGAATGCCCTCATGTAGTGTTAGAAAGAGGTCTTGGTAGTGGTCCTCATTGGGCACTGACAATCCACTATCAGGGTTGTTGGTTATTTTTTATACTACAGTAAAAGCTCAATCGCCGTTTAACTTGGTAACATGCAACAAGCCAGATTGCAACATAGAGGGGCAAAAATATTCATGTGCGGAATAACTGAGCAGCTACTCAACTCAACCTAGGGTAGAGGAGGGGTGACTGCTAACAAACCCAGTTTGCACAATATGAACTGATACCAAGATGACCGCCATAGATAGGTGCACCACACATACAGGAGTACAACCCATACTGACTAAGCAGTGGATTGCCTTGCATAAATAAGTGTGCCACACAGGCATGCCATCCTGGGCTCCGCCAGCATCTATAGCAAACTGCATGCATAGAAAACACACACTGATAAATGCGGGTGTTGTTTAGTATTTTAGGATTAAAACACGTAAGCTGGAACGCAGCGGCAAGGCCCCTGCACGTAGGCTAGAACCTACACTATCTCACAAATAACTACATAAAATCACAGAGGTGAGAAAAAATGCTCAAAGACATAACTCACAGAAAAAGAAGCCACATACAGGATATATACTACAAGAAAGGCGCGATTGCCGTTTAACCTGGTGGCACTGAAAAATACAACTCATCTCGCGAAAGGAAATCCTTAGTTATGTTGAAGGAAAAATAGAATGAGATGATTTTTTTTTTTTAAACTGGGAAGTAAAAACCAAAAATGAATAAAAAAAGAAAAGGCCATGTCTTTAATAATAATATAATAATAATAATCTTTATTTGTATAGCGCCAACTTATTCCGCAGCGCTTTCAGGCATGGATAAATGCAAAACAATACAACAATTACAATGTGAGATACATTGGGTTAGACACAAATGGGTTGGGGGTGGTACAGGAGGTGCACGGGGTTGGGAACACAGGCAATAGGAAATATTATGTACAGATCATTTATCAGAAGGCAAACAGGGTGGAGCACCATAGGGAGGGGCGAGGGACTAGGTCAGGGGATTTGGTATGCTTCCCTGAAGAGGTGCGTTTTTAAGGCACGTCTGAAATTTCGTGCATCGGGAATTGTCCGGATGCCTTGGGGTAGAGCATTCCAGAGGATGGGTGCTGCTCTAGTGAAGTCCTGTAGGCGAGCATGAGAGGTTCGTATTACAGGGGTGTTTAGTCTGAGTGTGTTTGCCGATCGGAGTGAGCGGGCTGGGTGGTATACTGACAGTAGGGAGGCGATGTATGGTGGCGCAGCGCCATGCAGAGCTTTGTGAGTGAGGTAGAGGAGTTTAAATTTAGTTCTGTAGTGGATGGGCAGCCAATGCAGCGACTGGCATAATGCAGAGGCGTCTGAATAACGACTGGATAGAAAAATGAGTCTAGCTGCTGCATTTAGTATGGATTGGAGCGGAGCGAGTCTAGTGCGGGGGAGGCCGATGAGTAGCGAGTTGCAGTAGTCAAGCCGGGAGTGGATGAGCGCAACCACGAGCGTCTTTAGCGTGTCCGTGGTTAGGAACGGACGTATTTTAGCAATATTTTTGAGGTGCATGTGGCATGTTTGGGCCAGAGATTGGATATGGGGGGCAAAGGAGAGGTCAGAGTCCAGTGTGACCCCAAGGCATCGGGCATGCCGTCGGGGGGTTATGATGGTGCCAGACACTGGAATGGAGATGTTGAGGGGAGGTCGGTTAGAAGGTGGAAAGACAAGGAGGTCAGTTTTAGAGAGGTTTAGTTTGAGAAAAAGGGAGGACATAGTGTTAGAGACAGCGGACAGACAGTTGGTGATATTTTGGAGGAATGGTCCAGAGATCTCACGGGAGGAGGTGTATAGTTGGGTGTCGTCAGCATAGAGATGGTATTGGAGGCCGAATCTGTGGATGGTTTGTCCAATTGGGGCAGTATAGATAGAGAAAAGAAGGGGACCAAGGACTGAGCCCTGGGGTACCCCGACAGCGAGAGGAAGTGGAGCAGAGATAGAACCAGCAAAGGAAACACTGAAAGAGCGGTCAGAGAGGTAGGAGGAGAACCAGGAGAGAGCAGTATCCTTTAGACCAATAGAGCGGAGCATAGTGAGAAGGAGATTATGGTCGACAGTGTCAAATGCAGCAGACAGGTCAAGGAGGATTAGTAGAGAGTAATCACCTCTCGACTTTGCAGTCATCAGGTCATTTGTTACTTTTGTAAGGGCAGTTTCGGTCGAGTGTAGAGAGCGGAAACCAGACTGGAGGGGGTCGAGGAGTGAGTTGTCAGAGAGAAAGCGAGTAAGCCGGGAGTAGACCAGGCGTTCCAGTAATTTGGAGATAAAGGGGAGGTTTGAGACGGGTCGGTAGTTAGCAGCATTTGTCGGGTCCAAGGTTGTTTTTTTAAGCAGAGGGGATATAATGGAGTGTTTGAATGAGGAGGGAAAAGTGCCAGAGGTTAGGGAGAGGTTGCAGATTGTGGTAAGGTGAGTAATGAGAGCTGGGGAAAGGGAGCGGAGGAGGTGAGAGGGGAGAGGGTCGCTGGCGCAGGTGGTAGGGCGGGCAGTGGAAAGGAGCCTGGAGACTTCTTCCTCTGTCGTTGGTTCTTTAAATTGGTTGTACCAGAATATCAAGTTATCCCTTAGGCCTCGGTCAGACAAGAGTGTTTTGACGGATAGCGGATAGCGGCGATCGCGAAAAAGTTTAAAAAAAGTAAACATAAAGTTAATTTCACCTCCCCTCATGGATCAGATCCATGAGGGGAGGTGAAAATACTCACCCCCGGTCCTCAGCGGTGTCCCAGTCTTCCGGGACCTGAGTCCCCTTCTGCGCATGCGCGCTCGATGATTGCACAGAGAGGCTCAGGACCCGGGAAATTTAAAATCCCTCTGCTCCTCACTGCCATGTGTAGCCAAGAGCAGAGGGATGTCCCTGCAAAGATGATCACTGTTATCCAATGGATAGCAGTGATCATTTAAAGTAAAAAAAAGTGTAAAAAAGTAATTTAAAAAAAGTGTAAAAAAGTAAAAAAAAAAAGTTTAAAGAGTAAAAAAAAAAAGTTTAAAACACTTACATTTCATCTCCCCTCACGGATCATATCCGTGAGGGAGGATGAAATTACGTACCTAAGGCCCCCAGATTTATCCGTGGAACTTACCACAGCTTCTGCGCACGCGTCCGACGCCAAAGCGGCTTGCCAGGATAACTTAAAATCTCCCTGCTCCTGGCTACAAAACTTAGCCAAGAGCTTGGAGATGTCACGGGGAACCACGGTGAGCGGTTCCTGATCACGTGTTCGCCGTTATCCAATGGATAATGGCGATCACGTAAAAGTTAAAAAAAAAGTTAGTTTCATCTCCCCTCACCGATGCGATCAGTGAGAAGAGATAAAACTTTTTACCGGAGGCCTCCATATTTAAACCCCGATGTGAACTTCCTCCGTGAACTTACCCGGATTCTGCGCATGCGATCGCCGGCAAAACACCGGACACATGCGCAGGAGTCGGGGAGCCCAGGAAACTTAAAATCTGCTTGCTCTCGGCGACCAACGGTCACCGAGAGCCTGGAGCAGTGAAGGGTGGCCTCGTTGAGCGGTCCCTGGTCACGTAATAAAAAAGTAGCGATCTAACATAGGTTGCTCTCACATGATCGGATAGGAATTACGGATTCCGCATGCGTCTGATCCGCGGTATTACGCAGATCAATCGCATTGGATTACACAATTCCGCTCACATTAGTGGGTTGGAATTGCGTAATCCACTTGCAGAAAAGAGAACGCAGCAGGTTCTATTTTACCACGGATATCCGCAACATAGAGCCCATTGTGCTCCATGGTCGCGGATATACCCGCTGCCCATACGCAACTACGTTGTGTATGGGCTGCGGGTACCCGCGTCATCGCTAAGCGACGGTGCGGGAAATACAAACAAAAAAAAGGTGTACTGCGAATGACCGCCTGTGTGAGTAGGCAGTTATAAGCAGTACATTATGCGTCCGTACGCAGGGTCACGGCTGGCTTACAGCTAGGATCCGCTGCGGGCCTCCGCAAGCGGATTCCACCTATGTCCGTGTGAGCCCGGCGTTATTTAGACCGCTACCTGTGATACGTATTTTACAAGAAGCCCCGGGAACGCTTGCCTTCCTGCAGTTCCACGAGCAGCTTGTTGAGCGTCTTCTGTGTGAGACCGCCGCACCTCAGCAAGCTTACGAAGACTCACAGAGCGCCACTTTTTACACCCCATCCCCGCCGCTGAGGTCACGAAATACCCCCCAAAAAGCATGAGAGGAGGGGGGATACTCGGTTTTCTTGCCCCATGTGCCTAACCCAACCAGCCTCCGTAATTTCCCCTGTCTTCGGACATAAAACGCAGTTTATATTATTACCTTTATCTAATATTTAGGGAATGCCAAAAAATGCGGATGGCGGGAGTGGGGGGTTATTTTTAGGAAGTCAATTTTTTTCCCATATAAGTGGGCAATGGGGCCTTGAATTTATTCAGTTGTACCCTGAAATCTAGCGGGCATTCCCTCCATTATGGGCCTAGCCTTGTGTCCTGTAAGTAGTTTAGGGCCACAATGGGTATGTTTCTGAACACGGGACAAACGGGGGTATCCATTTTGGGGTGACCGTCTCCATTCCTATGTACACTGTACAAAAAAAACAGTTTTTAAATTGACAAATTTGCCAAAAAATGAGCACGGGACAAACAGGGGTATCCATTCTGGGGTGCAAATCTTCATTTTCATGTGTACTATAGAAAAAAAGTCCTGTCTTTAAAATGACTTATTTGCAAAAATATGAAATTTTAGTTTTTCTCCTCTAAATTGCATTGACTCCTGAAAAAAAACTGTGGGGTTAAAATACTCATGACACCCCTCAGTGAATACGTTAAGGGGTGTAGTTTTTAAAATGGGGTCATTTGTGGGGGTATCTATCATTTTGACTCCTATGAGCCTTTCCAATCTTGGCTTGGTGTAGGAAAACAAAGTGTTCCTCAAAATGCTGAAAAGTAATGTTAAATTTGTACGTCTCCTAAATGGTTAAAAAAAAAAAGAAAGTTTTTCCAATGTGCGCCCAAAATAAAGTAACTGGATGGAAATATATATCTTAGCAAAAATTTCTATATTATGTTTGCACATATTTGAGATATTGCAGTTGGAAATGTGAAAAAATGACGATTTTTTTCAAAATTTTCCCAATTTTGGCGCTTTTAATAAATAAACACAAATTCTATCGGTCTTTTTTTTCCGCCTAAATGAAGTACAACATGTGGCAAAAAGCCAATATCAGAATCGCTTGGATATGCAAAACCTTTCTGGTGTTTTTCCATGTTAAAGTGACACGTGTCAGATTTGCAAAATTTGGCCTGGTCATTAAGGCACAAACAGGCTTTGTCACTAAGGGGTTAAAATACATTCAAATTTAACCATTCATTGTACCTTTAGTCAAACCAAAATACGTTTTTTTTTAAATAAATTTAACGTTTAGGTATCCTGTGTCTCTTTATGATAGATAAAACAATCACTTAGAATCAGACCAAAATGGCAATATCATCCATACAACCTTTGGCATCAAGATTCTTACCTTTTGGTATGGGAGGTAAGGAGGATCTATCGTACAGATAAATAAAATTGGTGACATAGTTTACTCCAGAACACAAGAACAAATTCTCTGCTGAAAAGCCAATAATTAAAGTTAAAAGACCCTATATATACAGGAACTATTTGCTGAATAATAGAAATTGGAAAATTAATGCTTCCTAAAACAAGGCAATAAATGGTATACAAGACCGTGTCAAAAACTTTTAGGAAGTCCAAGCTCAAGACAGTTACATTTTGCTTTCCTTCTTCATGGATGGCATTATAATTTTGCCTCTTAATGAGGATCCAGTTTTCAAGAAAATTTGTGGTTCTTTTCATTAAAACAAGCATTACAATGTCATTTCTCCAGATAAAAAGGTCACATTTAAAAATATCTAAAACAAATCTTTCTATAAAGTATTTAAAACGTGTCAGTAGAACTTCATAGACCACAAAGTTTTGTATTTGGTGAAAACTTTAAAAGCTGCGAGTACTGTAGTTCCTCCATAGTCAGATTTCTACTCAGTATTATTTGATCAGACTTAGTAAAAGGGGTTGTCCCACTTCTTAGATTAATCACCTATCCTCAGGGTACAACGGATTTACCCTCACCAATCAGGACCCCTACCAATCAGCTGATCCCCAAAGCTGGTGTTCTGATCTGCAAAGCTGTTTTGTTGCTGGAAACAGACAGCTCCATACGTTGTACAGTGGTCTGGTATGGTAATGCCGGCTGAGTCCAGTTCACTTCGCAGGGTCTTTAACCTCCATGAAGGAGGTTGAAGAAACAGTATGAAAAAGTTTAATTTCCCCAATATATTTGACTTTAGCCTTCTATCAATTTTTCCTCTTCTAATAATCTAGCAATTTTTTTTTCATTTTGGATCAAGTTAATATCTACACTTGTGTTTTTTCTGCTATAGCTGGTTTGTATATTAGCATTCAGTCTTTTGTAACACGCTTTTTTGTCTTGCAATTTTCATGCTTTTCCGAAGGGGCGGGGGGGGAATGTTTTTTTTTGCTTAAAGATCAAATATTTAAAAAATCCATTATTTTTTCCAAATAAGGAAACACTTATCTTCCTTGGTTCTTTTGCTTTGCAGATCGGGGGCAACTACAGACATAACCGCACTAATTTTTGATCAGAGAAGATGTTATCCTCCAATTAAATTTACTCTCTCTGAAGTGAATCATTGACAAGAACAAAGTCAGTTCTTGACTTATAGACATTATTCTATGGTATAACCAAGTTCTGATCTCAGGAGGCCTTTCCAGACATTGACAAGTCTGAATTCAGTGATCAGGTCTTTTATCATCTTTCTTGTTTTGTCATTTCACATTTCAGCAGCTCTTTCTTGTCTTTCCTCTTCGGGCATGACAGAGTTCTCCACCCAAGATCAGCAGTGATGACCCAGGTAAAAGAACTTAAATGTCTTGAAAGAGTTTAGCTCATAAATATTCAATAGACACAGTTCAGTTATAGTATAACTGACATTCAGATTGCATGACCCAGTGTAATTTCTATAAATGAAGTAAGTTTAAAATTTTACTTTTAAACAGGACAGCAACTCTAGAACTTTTAAGTGGGATGCCTTTGATGAGGTAACATCTTCAAATGAGGCAAGCTTCATGTAACTCATGATAAATAGCAGTTAGTAGATAACAGAATTTAGAAAAAACACCTTCAGAGTCTTCAGAAGAGGTAGACTATATTTTTGAATATCTTCATGGCGTGAAGAATGAAAAGGACGAATGTTTTAGTTTTTATAGACAATGAGACTTCTTTTTTTGGTCGAGCTCACATGAACCTGTGTGCTGGCATGCCTCACACATATCTCTCACGCTCAGGCACGCAGCAAGTATGCAAAGACATGCATGCTTGCTGCGTACTGCCAATCCCCATAACTATCTTGGTATGTATGCGTGAATAATATGCACAAAAAAAATTGCAGGGGTGAGTGGCCTAATACAAAGCAATGAGCTATTGGCATGGTGTGTTGCACACATGAAAATTGCTTGCTCAAAGCTGGGACTGGCCTTTCTCTTCCTCTGTTCTTTGAGTTCATGGCTTCTGTGTAATTTTTTTTTTTTTTTTAAAGGAATTTTATTTAGCCAGGAATAAACAAGCATATAAATACAAGTAGTTGGCACCACAGGTGTCAGGTTCAGCGGACAATCCATTGCATAAAAACAGGGTAGAGGCAATCTTCGCCTGCGCACATAGATATATTTCTTCTTAGTGTGCTATATCCGGCTAGTACTTTTTTAGTTCTTTTATTCCCCCCCCCCCCCTTTAAACTCTAACTTTATTGACTATTACTGAACAACAGTTTAACCTTTGGATAGATCAATTGTAATCAATCAAAAAAAAAACAAAGACTTAAACTCAGACCCCCCCAACCCCCTGGCGCGACTCTCTTAAAGAAGAAAAGAGAAAATAAGTTGTTTTTGTGTGGGAATAGCGGAGAAAAAAAAAAAAATAGTTTTCTGAGCATTGGGCTTTAACGTAAATTGAGCAGATGCCTCTCTTTTTGTCCTCTCTCTCTCACTCCCCCCCTACCACCTGGTTTGGCTCTCCCGACGCCGTCGCCGAGCAACTCACCCAGCCACCCCAGATCTTGTCGAATTTTTCAGGGCACCCCCTGGCCATATACGTCAGCTTGTACATTGGGATTTCGGCGTTAACGACCCTGACCCATGCGCTCCTAGTCGGCTTCCCGGGGTGTTTCCAATTAAGTAGAATCACTTTTTTTGCATAATACAGAAGCAGCTTGTACAGTGTACGTGTTGCCGCGGACACCGGCAGGTCTCCCACGAGCCCAAAAAGGCACGTTCCAGGGTGCATGATCCTTGGTGCCCCTAGGTGAGTTTCCATAAAGACAAGCACTTCTCGCCAGTATTCCTGTAGGACCGCGCACTCCCAAAACATATGCATGACCGTCCCATCCGCCACCATACATCGTGGGCACGCTGCAGTAGGGAGTAGGCCCATTGTGCACAACCTAGAGGGGGTGTAGTATATGCGGTGTAGAAACTTGACTTGGATGAGCTTGTCTCTAGCGCTAACCAGGGGGGGACCAGATCCATCCAATATATCCTCATCCTCCCCTGAAGTCAGATCAGGAATGTCCACCTCCCATCTCTGTACGGCCCTCTCGCCCAGTGGGGCCAGGTGTCGCGCTGTATGAGCATAGAAACTCGACAGCGGCCTGACAAGGCTGCACATCTGCGCCAGGCCCTCCAGTCGCGTCATGGATAGTGGGATAGACGAGCCCCCAAACTGAGCCTTGGCCACACCTCGCAATTGGTAATATCTAAAGTAAGAATTTTCGGGCAGACCGTGGGCAACTCGTAACTGCATAAAGGTGCAAAGCTTGCCCTCGCTGACTATGTCAGAGAGGACGTTGACGCCCCGGCGTCTCCAGAAGGCAGACTCCGGGAAGCGCTGGAAGTGTGGCAATTTGGGGTTATTCCAGAGGGGAGTGTGTGGGGATCGCGCTGTCTCCTCTGCAGCGGACAGTCTCGTGACCCGCTGCCAGATCTCCAGCGATACCAGCATGGGCGTGGGCAGGGGGCCGACCGAGGACGAAGGGCCGCTCAGTAGCAGTCCCCGAAGGTTCTGCGTAGGGTCCACCATTCTACGTTCCAGGCCCACCGCTGGGTTGTAGTTTGATGAGCATATCCACCATCCCGCGTATACCAGTTGGCTAGCCAGATAATAGTAATAAAAGTGCGGTAGGGCCAGTCCCCCTCCGCTCGACGGGAGACACAGGGTCTCCAACTTAATCCTGGGTGTAGTGTCCCTCCACAGTATGCGCAGCACAATCCCACGAAGCTTGGTAAAGAATTTTTTTGGGACTAGCATAGGGGAATTATGCAATATGTACAGGAATTTTGGTAGCAGTTTCATTTTTAGCAGGTTTATTCTGCCCACCAGGGTAAGCGGGAGAGAAGCCCAGCGTATCGCCACCTCTTCGGCCCAGGTCAGGAGGGGGACCAGGTTGGAGTTGTAAAAGGCGGATAGTTCCGCTGAGACCTTTACTCCCAAGTAGGTGGTCTGGGTTGTCCAACTCAGCGGGGCGGGCAGAGGGAGCTCGGCGGCCCCAGGGTCCACCGCCAACAAATGGGTTTTGTCCCAGTTGACCCTGATGCCAGAGTGTGCGCCGAATGTGCTAAATATAGCCAGAGCCGCGTCTAGAGACGCCCCCGGGTCTTGAAGGAAGAGGAGGGTGTCATCTGCATAGAGCGCTATGCGCTCTTCGTAATTGTTTAGTTTAAATCCTTTCACTATTGGTGACGTTCGAATTTGGATTGCCAGGGGCTCTATGGCGAGGGCAAACAGGGCGGGGGACAGAGGGCAGCCCTGTCTTGTGCCCCTGCTTAAGGAAAACTGAGCAGAAACATGTATATTAGTTTTAATGTTGGCCACCGGGGAGTCGTATAGAATCTCGATCCATTTAATGAAGGTTGGCCCGAATCCGAACCGCCGCATCACCGCCCATAAGTACTTCCACTCTACTGAGTCGAAGGCCTTTGCCTGGTCTATAAATACCAGAGTACGCTTCCCGCAGTTAGTGTGCTTGTATGATAAGTGATCAAAAAGTCTTCTTAGGTTCATGTCCGTGCTCTTGCCAGGCATAAAGCCGGACTGGTCCGCGTGTATGATCTCTTTCAGCACTGAGTTTATTCGCGTCGCCAGAATTTTTGCAATTATTTTTACGTCGTTGTTAAGGAGAGAAATGGGGCGGTAAGAGCCGCAGTCCGTGGGGTCCTTCCCGGTTTTGGGGATCATTATTATAAGGGCTTTACGCATTGTGTCCGGTAATGTCCCCTCTCGCATGATAGAATTATATAATGTGAGGAGTCGCGGGGCCAGGGTTTCCACATTCTTTTTGTACCATTCCCCAGGGAGCCCGTCCACACCTGGTGATTTCCTATTGGGAAGTGCCTTAATGGCTTCCGTTATTTCTTCTATACTTAGGTCGCTATCTAGGTGGGCCGCGCTGTCTCTACTCAGTGTGGGGAAGGGAATGTCCTCTAGGTACGCCAGGAGCTGTGTTTCAGTACAGCTCAGCCTGGAGGTATATAAATCACCATAGAATTGGGCGAACGTTTGGTTAATTAATTTGGGATCGCTTACTAGGGTACCCGTGCCATCACACACCGCCGTAATCAGTGGCAGTGTCTGGTCCTCTCTAGTCAGGTAGGCCAGTAAGTGGCCATTCTTGTCTCCCTGATCAAAGATCCGGTGACGGGAATACAGAAGTTTCTTCTTGGTGTATTCAATGAGCAGTAGTCTATATTCCCGTCGCAGGGCACCCAGAGTTGTAGTAGTTTCCGGGGAGGGGTCTGCTATGTGTCTAGTCTCTGCTAAATCAAGGCGCCGTTCCAGATCCAAGCGGCGGGCCCCTAGGGATCTTCTGTGCTCGGCAATAGCCGAGGTAAAGGATCCCCTGGTAAAGGCTTTAAATGCGTCCCATACCACCAGCTCCGAGGCTGTCCCCTCGTTGACTTCCCAGTACAGTTCAGCCTCTTGTTCTGCGTACTCGTGTACTTCTCTCTGTTCCAACCACAGCGGGCTCAGTCTCCACGCAGGGCGGCTTCCCTCGACTCCCAGGTCAAGCACCAGTTGGAGTGGGGAGTGATCTGAAATGCCCCTGGGCAGATAGGATATATCACAAACCATGCGGAGGCAGTCCGGGGAGCCGAAACAGAGATCTATGCGCGAGAAGGCATTGTAGGTCGGGGTATGACACGAGTAAGCTCTGTCATGTGGGTGTCTCGCACGCCATATTTCCTGCAGTGAGTAGGAGTCGGCCCAACCAGGAAGCCGAGTCTGCGCGGAGGCGGCTGGAGTGAGGCGGTCCCGCGCCGGGTCTAAGATCAGGTTAAAGTCTCCCATGATTACTATCGGGGCCGCCTCCAGGAGGACCACTCGTGCCATCACCTCGTGAAGTATTTCAATGTTAGCAGGTGGTGGTAGATAAACAGTTATTATCGTGAGGAGGCGGCCATGGAAGGTTCCCTGTAGGATCAGGTAGCGCCCCCCCGGGTCTATGTGTATTTGGCGGAGGGCAAACTGGGCCGATTTGGCCACCAGTATACTAACTCCGCGAGCGTAGTTGGAGTAAGTCGCGTGATATGCTGAGCCTATTGTTGCACGCTTAAGCGACAGCGTCTTCGAGCCCCTAAGGTGTGTTTCTTGGAGTAGTATCATGTGGGGGGAGTGAGTTTTAAGGAAGTCAAAAACCAATGCTCTTTTAATTTTAGAGTTTAGGCCCCTGACATTCCAGGAGACCAGCTTTAAGTACGTGCTAGCCATTTTCAGGGGACTGGCCATTATTCCCGCAGATTAAAGCATCCGAAAAAGAGTCGCGCCAACGACCACAAATAGAAATTACAAATAGAACCAAAATCAGTTCCCCTTTACCAACCTCAAACAAATCCCACCCCTCCCACCCTACCCATCCCCCCGAACTTTGGACAGGTTTCGATCCCATAACTCACGACTTTGTAGGGGGCGTAAGGCCTAGCCCCAGGAAAAAGTCACCAACAGACTACAACAAAAGAAACAAAAAAAAAATGCAGAACAATAACAGCAGTTATAGGCATGAGATTAAAGTCCCCCTGTGAAGAAACAGAGACAAGGTTATGTGGGCGCGGGCTCCGTCAATGTAGGCTATAGGTGCCCGGTACGGGCCGCGGGCGCTGCGTAGGCCCCCAGTCCAGTCCGGCCCCCACAGTCCACGTAGGAAAAAAGAAAAAAAAGTAGCTTTATCACAGCCCACGCCGTTTTTCATCTTCATTATCTTCGGCCGCCGGCCTTCTTACCTAAAGTGGAGGGGGAGGGGGGGGGAGAATGAGGGAAAAGAAAGGGGGGAGACAGTGAAAGAAAAAAGAGAGAGAAGAAGAGAGAGAAAGGAAGAAGAGAAGAAAAAAAAAAAAAAAAAGGGGGGGGGGGGGGAGGGGAGGCACCCTCCACTATTATGCTGCAATGATCCTAGGAAAATGATGACCGGCCAGCCGCATCAAATATGCATCTGTGAGAGTCTCACGGTGCGGGTTAATTTTGTTCGAGCCAGTTTAGGACATCCTCCGGGTTTTCAAAGAAATGGGAACGGTTATCCTTGATCACCTTTAGTCTGGCAGGATATAGCATGGCGTAGACCAGTTGTTTTGAGCGCAGCATCTTCTTAGCCTCTACAAATTTTTGGCGCTTTTGCTGCACCTCCAATGAAAAGTCCGGAAAGATACGGATTGTTTGTCCGTCAACCCTTATCGGGTCTCTCTCACGGTTAAGCGCCAGAATTTTGTCTCTGTCCCTATAATTAAGTAGTTTTGCGATGAAGGTGCGTGGAGGGCCTCCGGGCGGCGGGGCTCTTGATGGGATGCGATGTGCTCTCTCAACGCAGAATAGGGGTGACAGAGAGTTGGAGCCATACTCCTGTTTGAGGAGCGATTCCAGATAGTTGCAAGGATCTCTGCCCTCAGCGCCCTCCGGCAATCCTATGAATCTGAGATTGCATCTGCGCAGGCGGTTCTCCATATCATCCAGTTTTTTCCCCTGCGCCATGAGGTTGGAGTTGAGGGTGCGCACCTGGTCTGAGAGTGGAGTAACAGTGTCCTCCAAGTTGGAGACTCGCGTCTCGACTTCTGTTGTACGCTCTCTCAGCGTTTGGACGTCCGCTCGCAGCAGACCAAAGTCCGACTGTAGTGCATCAATTTTTTCTGTGAGGGCAGAGCGCGACTCTGTAATCGCTTTCAATACATCGGTGATAGTTGGGCCAGATGCGGAGGGCGAAACTGGTGCTGTTGCCTCAGGGGACGCGCTCTGCGGGCTGGAGGGCGCATTAGATCGGGGGTCCGTTGAGGTGCTGGGCCGAGAATATTGCTGCAGCTTGCTGGTTATTTTGGCTTGCTTGGTGGGCGCCATGTTGTTAGAGGATAGTAGTAGGGAATGTCCGTGGGCTCGAACTTATAAGATGTCACAGGGGGGGATTCATGCGCAGTTTAAGCTTTACTGCATGGCTGTTGGGGTGCAATCATAGTGTAGTAGTTTACGTGCACCTTTAATGCGTCTCTTTCAGGTGGAAGCTCAGATCCTAGCCTCTGGGTGCGCATACAGCAGTGGGTTACAGTCCTGGGGTGCCACGTTATTAGGGGGCGGAACACACGTGAATGGGGGGGGGCAGTCAGTTGCCTCCGCACCCCTCTGTTCGGGAGCAGAGTGCTCCTTTAAGAGAAAGGGAAGGGGGGGGGGACCCCGCGTTGTTCTCCGCAGCGTCCCCTCTCTGCTTCCTCTCCCGCACTGCCCCCAATTCTTTTCCTCTGCACCCCTTATCTCCCTCTGCCTAGGTGATGTCCGACCGGGGGGAGGGGCGGAGGGGGCCTCTCAGTGTGTCTGCTGGCCTGGGGTGTTTGATGTACTGCAGGGGGTTTCCAGTGCCCCAGGGGTATTGTCACAGTCCTACAGGGGTAGGTGAGCTTAAGGGGGGTCGCAGGGTCCGGTGGCCGCAGCTGCGGCGTCACTCACCCAGTCTGCAGTCCTGTGGGTCTGCCGCTCACTTTCTTGGCTCTTCTGCCCGCTCCCGGGCTCTCTGCAGATCCCAGCCGCTGTCCCCCCCCGCCTCCGCTGCTCCTCGGTAGGCGTTCACCGCGGCTTTCCGCGGCCGGCCCTCACTTCCGGTCGGCCGCGTCTGTAACTCCAGGCCGGGGATGCGCCCGGTTCGTAGGCCGCAAAATCGTGGTATTCGCGGGAGACCCGCAGAGGGTCTCTTTCGCTTGGCCTCGGTCCGGGAGTGTCCGCGGCAGCTGTTTCGGCCCCGTGGAGGCCTCCAGGCACGGCAGAAACCCGCCGGTGTGTCCCTTCAACCAGGAGCCCCGGTCCGTGCGTGCGCTCCTGTTGCTGGCTAGCCACGCCCCCCTCTTCTGTGTAATTTTTAACAGCAATTGTGTCAACAATTTTAGAAATATCAGCAGTAAAAATCATAAGTAAAACTAGATACAGAACAGGTAAAGTCAGGGGTGGACATGTGGCTAATGCATCCAGTTCAGCTGAACAGGGGATGAGAGGGCTAGGGGGCCTGGGGCAGAATGGCCCCACCCTCTATCCCAGTGTCAACATATCAGGCCCTCTCTCCTGAATCTCTTGCAGCACACATATATATATATATATATATAATTTTTTTTTCCCCTCACACAGTCCTGTCTGATGATGTGCACTCAGTGTACCCATCTACTCTCTCCTTCACCAGCTGTCAGTACATTACGAGCTGAAGATGGGGCATGAGTTGGGTTAAACTCTGTACACAGAGAGAACAGTGTCAGATACTTCTTATAGTGCTGCTAATGCCTTGAAAACATTGGCTGTAAACTGCAAAGGCCACATAGGGGGCACTATTACAAAGTGTGACCATAGAAGAGGCATTATCACTTAGTGGGGCAACATAGGGGGGCACTATTACTAAGTGTGACCATAGAGGAGGTACTATCACTCAGTGAAGCCACTGAGGAGGCATTATTACTAAATGGGACAACAGGAAGGGGAGTACTACTTAGTGGAGCCACAGAGGGGCACTATCACTAAGTGAGACCATAGAAAGGTCACTGTTACTAAGTTGCACAACAGAGGAGGCATTATCAATAAATAGGGCCACATAAGCAGCTCTGTCATTACATGGGGTCATAATGAGTGCACTACTACTCAGTAGGACCACAGCTGGTCATTATTACTAAGGGAGGCCATAGAGGGGGTACTGTCACTAAGTGGGGTCACAGAGGGGCAACTGTCACTAAATCGGGCCACAGAGGAGGAACTGTCACTAAGTGAGGTCATAGAAGGGTACTGTTACAAAGTGTGGTGGCCTGAAATGTGTCTCCGAGTGTCTGGGATAGATTACAATATCATCTAGGTAGAATAGTGCATTCTAATATGGAATGTCTTGGAAAATGTTGTTCATAAACTGTTGAAAGATAGCTAGTGTATTTCAAAGCCCAAGATGTGTGCTAGCTGTTTATAGTGCCTGACTCAAGTATTCTTTTATTTAGACCAGACTGTATGCTCCATGCAGATCTAATTTGGTGAAGTAGCATGTCCCCTGAATGTGGTTAAAGCGCTAACACAGTAACATGCTGTAGTATGTAAGGCTGAAAATAGATATATGTCTACCGAGTTCAAGCTAGAAAAATGAGTTTATAAATAATGCACACATATAGGAGAGTTCAGTATTATCTGTGGTTTTCCATACTAAGTAAAATTAACTAAGGCCCCTTTCACATTCGCATTTCCATTTTTGATCTCTGTCTTTAGAGCTGAACAACGAAACAACTGGAGGTACCGGATCCGGCATATGCCAGATACAAATGGTGCCCGATGGACCCCATTGACTATAACGGGGTCTGATCGGCTTCTGCCAGGCATTTTCTTAGACAAAATAGAGCTACGCTAATCACTCAGGATAATATACCGGATCTAAGCCTGATGCTCTTAACAGAGTGAACATGCACTAGTTAATTACCGACTCTAGACTAAGAGAGCAATGAAAGCAATGTTATGTTTCTATAATCAAAATACTGAGTAATCTAATTGTTTATAAGACACAATAAGTCTGAAATGTTGATCCTGCATAAGGCCCAATGTCCATGGGCGGATTTGATTTGCAGAATCCGCGGGGGGCACCCGCGTGGAAGATCTGCAATTCTAGTTGCACATAGGGAAGCATGTGTGTCCGCACTTGAATTAAAACATGCGGATTTGTTTTGCGGATCTTTGGGTCCGAAAAACAAATCGCAGCCTTCTCCATTTTAGTGCGGATTCTGTGCAGATTGAAGTCAATAGAAGCCGTCTGATCTGCGAGCTGTCTGCAGCTGACACTTCCTACGGGCCGAGGATCCTGCGGGAAAGCAGGATTTAAAAAAAAAAAAAAAAAAAAGCATGCTGCGCATGTATGCCGGTGCGCCAGATGGCACTTCTGCACACACCAGCAGTGCTGAAAATAAAGAGGTACATGCAGTCACTGGCCGTGGGCAGGGTCAGATTCCACGGGGGCTCCCGCATGCGGAATACGACCCGCCCGTGGACATAAGGCCTAAGGCTAGGGCTACATGGTGACATCAGTTGCGTACATGACAGCAAATTGCAAAATAGTCACGTGACACAGAAATTTGCGCAACTTGCTAGTGTATGACTGCTTCAGCCCAATTGCAGCAGGCAAGTTGAAGCTGCATTCGATTTCTATTGACGTCAATGGTGAGAGAATTGCTAGCAACTTGTGACTAAAATCCAACTGACAGAAAAAAAGAGAGAGGCTCGGAATCCAATCCAGTCCTATTATAATCAAAATCAAAAATGCTCCTGCCATAAGCAATGACTATGAATTGGATCCCTCTAAAATACAACAATAAAAGAGTCAGTTGTATTGCGACTGCAGTGTCACAGTCACGTTAGGTTACAAGATGCAATGAGACACTATTGACAATCACCATATGTGACATTGCAGTCCAGCACTCCGAACTTCATGACTTGCAATGGATATCACTATGTAGCCCTAGCCTAAAGCATACATGTATCAATTTACCTCTATACCGACCAGCATTAGGGCACTTTTAGGGAGCATTCACATGGCGCAGTGAAATCGTGACGTATCACTACAAGTTTGCCCAAAGTGTAGCAAAATACATGATTTGACTGATGATATACGGTAAGAATTCAACCTAACCATAGTATAAAAAACACTGAAAAAGGCAATATACAGAAAAAAAAAATCACAGAAAGCGGCCATAAACGTACCAATGTACTGATACAAGAGGGCAGGTAGAAGCCACCAAACTGGCTATCTGCATATTGAGGGATGTGGTGCTTCTACCTGCCCTCTTGTATCAGTACATTGGGAAGTATATGACTACTTTCTGTGCTTTTTTTTTTTTACCGTACTATAAAATACATATATTAATGTAGGCATTGTATGCAGTACACATGGTCCTGTGTTGGCCGGTTTATACAAGGTACTGTACAGTCAATGTATGGATTTTCATGGCAGGGCACAATATATAGCTTTCCTATTATTGCTCTACAATATCTATACTTTGCATTATTTGTTGCTTATATAAATGAAGTACATTTAAAAGCAATGTATAGAATTAAAGGTATCACAAACTAGAACACTGAGCATTCAGATACAATGCATTATGTGGACTATGGTTTAATATCAAACTAAGCATGTTACAAAAATCATTGTATAACCCTGCTTTTGAGACATTATATTTGATAGGTATACTGAATTTAAACTTTTAATAATTTTGTATAGATATGTTTTAATTGTATAATACTTACTACACAAAGTGCAGAAATGGCGTATTGGCAGTAATTTAAGTCTCTTTTTCTCCTATTGTGTAGCAATACCGCCATCTGCTGGAAATGTTAAAACAAGGCACTGGAAAGTTGTCAGCCTAGGAGAGATCGTAGGACAAAAGACTTAAAACTAGAGATGAGCGAGCACTAGAGATGAGCGAACGCGTTCGTCCGAGCTTGATATTCGTGCGAATATTAGGGTGTTCGGGATGTTCGTTATTCGTGACGAACACCATGCGGTGTTCTGGTTACTTTCACTTCCTTCCCTGAGACGTTAGCGCGCTTTTCTGGCCAATTGAAAGACAGGGAAGGCATTACAACTTCCCCCTGCAACGTTTAAGCCCTATACCACCCCCCTGCTGTGAGTGGCTGGCGAGATCAGGTGTTCGCCTAATATAAAAGTCGGCCCCTCCCGCGGCTCGCCTCAGATGCGGTGTGAGTTAGATGAGGGACAGTGCTGTTTATACCGGAGCTGCTGTAGGGAAAGAATTGGTAGTTAGTGTAGGCTTCAAGACCCCCCAAAGGTCCTTATTAGGGCCACTGATAGCTGTGTGTTGGCTGCTGTTAGCAGTGGGATTTTTTTTTTTTTCTCAAAATCGCCTCTGCAGACCGTTGCACCTGGCATTAGGGACAGAAGTGCTGCATAGGCAGGGAGAGTGTTAGGAGTGAGTGTAGCCTTCAAGAACCTCAACGGTCCTTTCTAGGGCCATATTTATCCGTGTGCAGTACTGTCCAGGCTGCTGTTGGCTGTGCTGCATTTTTTTTGGGCTTCTCAAAATCGCCTCTGCAGAGCATTGCACCCTCCATTGATACTGCAGGGAAAGAATTGTATAGGCAGGGCCACAACACAGTTATTATTCATAGAATATACGCAGTGCTGCCTGTTGGTGGGAAAAAACTGAAAACAAATCTATTTGTCCAGCCTGTGTCCGTCCTTACGCCTGTGTAGACGTGTGAGCTGCGTGAAAAACATTGCTAAATCATACGCAGCCAGCTACGCTTTACTGCTGGGTTCGCCATTTGCTTTCCTTAATTGGGAAAAAAAAATACCTGCTCTCCAAGAGTTATAATAACTCTGCTACCCTCACGTTCTGTGACACATAAGCAGGGACACAGCGCAGTTATTAAACTTCGCAGGTTCATTGAATATACGCAGTGCTGCCTGTTGGTGGGAAAAAACTGAAAACAAATCTATTTGTCCAGCCTGTGTCCGTCCTTACGCCTGTGTAGACGTGTGAGCTGCGTGAAAAACATTGCTAAATCATACGCAGCCAGCTACGCTTTACTGCTGGGTTCGCCATTTGCTTTCCTTAATTGGGAAAAAAAAATACCTGCTCTCCAAGAGTTATAATAACTCTGTTACCCTCACGTTCTGTGACACATAAGCAGGGACACAGCGCAGTTATTAAACTTCGCAGGTTCATTGAATATACGCAGTGCTGCCTGTTGGTGGGAAAAAACTGAAAACAAATCTATTTGTCCAGCCTGTGTCCGTCCTTACGCCTGTGTAGACGTGTGAGCTGCGTGAAAAACATTGCTAAATCATACGCACCCAGCTACGCTTTACTGCTGGGTTCGCCATTTGCTTTCCTTAATTGGGAAAAAAAATACCTGCTCTCCAAGAGTTATAATAACTCTGCTACCCTCACGTTCTGTGACACATAAGCAGGGACACAGCGCAGTTATTAAACTTCGCAGGTTCATTGAATATACGCAGTGCTGCCTGTTGGTGGGAAAAAACTGAAAACAAATCTATTTGTCCAGCCTGTGTCCGTCCTTACGCCTGTGTAGACGTGTGAGCTGCGTGAAAAACATTGCTAAATCATACGCACCCAGCTACGCTTTACTGCTGGGTTCGCCATTTGCTTTCCTTAATTGGGAAAAAAAATACCTGCTCTCCAAGAGTTATAATAACTCTGCTACCCTCACGTTCTGTGACACATAAGCAGGGACACAGCGCAGTTATTAAACTTCGCAGGTTCATTGAATATACGCAGTGCTGCCTGTTGGTGGGAAAAAACTGAAAACAAATCTATTTGTCCAGCCTGTGTCCGTCCTTACGCCTGTGTAGACGTGTGAGCTGCGTGAAAAACATTGCTAAATCATACGCAGCCAGCTACGCTTTACTGCTGGGTTCGCCATTTGCTTTCCTTAATTGGGAAAAAAAAATACCTGCTCTCCAAGAGTTATAATAACTCTGCTACCCTCACGTTCTGTGACACATAAGCAGGGACACAGCGCAGTTATTAAACTTCGCAGGTTCATTGAATATACGCAGTGCTGCCTGTTGGTGGGAAAAAACTGAAAACAAATCTATTTGTCCAGCCTGTGTCCGTCCTTACGCCTGTGTAGACGTGTGAGCTGCGTGAAAAACATTGCTAAATCATACGCACCCAGCTACGCTTTACTGCTGGGTTCGCCATTTGCTTTCCTTAATTGGGAAAAAAAATACCTGCTCTCCAAGAGTTATAATAACTCTGCTACCCTCACGTTCTGTGACACATAAGCAGGGACACAGCACAGTTATTAAACTTAGATAATTCATTCACTAGAGGCAGTGGGGCCTTTCGTTTTCCAAAAAGGGCAAAAATTATATTTGGCCTGCAGTCTTGCGCCAATTTATTTCCTGCCTGGGAAATCTAATCACTGGTAATACAGCATGCTGAGGGGTAGGGGTAAGCCTAGAGGACGTGGACGTGGACGTGGCCGAGGACGCGGAGGGCCAAGTGAGGGTGTGGGCACAGGCCAAGCTCCTGATCCAGGTGTGTCGCAGCTGTCTGCTGCGCGATTAGGAGAGAGGCACGTTTCTGGCGTCCCCACATTCATCGCCCAATTAATGGGTCCACGCGGGAGACGGTTATTAGAAAATGAGCAGTGTGAGCAGGTCCTGTCCTGGATGGCAGAAAGTGCTTCGAGCAACCTATCGTCTACCCGCAGTTCTGCGCCGTCCACTGCTGCCAATCCGAATCCTCTGTCTGCTGCTCCTCCTTCCTCCCAGCCTCCTCAGTCCACTACAATGACACCTGCTCAGGAGCGGGAACACTCCCAGGAACTGTTCTCGGGCCCCTGCTTAGATTGGGCAGCAGCGGTTCCTCTCCCACCAGAGGAGTTTATCGTCACTGATGCCCAACCATTCGAAAGTTCCCGGGGTCCGGGGGAAGAGGCTGGGGACTTCCGCCAACTGTCTCAACAACTTTCTGTGGGTGAGGAGGACGATGACGATCAGACACAGTTGTCTTGCAGTGAGGTAGTAGTAAGGGCAGTAAGTCCCAGGGAGCAGCGCACAGAGGATTCGGAGGAAGAGCAGCAGGACGATGAGGTGACTGACCCCACCTGGTGTGCAACGCTTACTCAGGAGGACAGGTCTTCAGAGGGGGAGTCAAGGGCATCAGCAGGGCAGGTTGCAAGAGGCAGTGCGGTGGCCAGGGGTAGAGGCAGGGCCAGACCGAATAATCCACCAAGTGTTTCCCAAAGCGCCCCCTCGCGCCATGCCACCCTGCGTAGGCCGAGGTGCTCTAAGGTCTGGCAGTTTTTCACAGAGACGCCTGACGACCGACGAACAGTGGTGTGCAACCTTTGTCGCGCAAAGCTCAGCCGGGGAGCCAACACCAACAGCCTCACCACCACCACCATGCGCAGACATATGATGGCCAAGCACCCCGCAAGGTGGGACAAAGGCCGTTCACCGTCTCCGGTTTGCACCCCTGCCTCTCCCCCTGTGCCCCAACCTGCCACTGAGATGCAACCCCCCTCTCAGGACACAGGCACTACCGCCTCATGGCCTGCACCCACACCCTCATCTCCGCTGTCCTCGGCCCCATCCAGCAGTGTAGTTCAGCGCACCGTTCAGCCGTCGCTTGCGCAAGTGTTCGAGCGCAAGCGCAAGTACGCCGCCACGCACCCGCACGCTCAAACGTTAACCGTCCGCATCGCAAAATTCATCAGCCTTGAGATGCTGCCGTATAGGGTTGTGGAAACGGAGTCCTTCAAAAGTATCATGGAGGCGGCGGCCCCGCGCTACTCAGTTCCCAGTCGCCACTACTTTTCCCGATGTGCCGTCCCAGCCCTGCACGACCACGTCTCCCGCAACATTGTGCGCGCCCTCACCAACGCGGTTACTGCCACGGTCCACTTAACTACGGACACGTGGACAAGCACAGGCGGGCAGGGCCACTACATCTCCCTGACGGCACATTGGGTGAATTTAGTGGAGGCTGGGACAGAGTCAGAGCCTGGGACCGCTCACGTCCTACCCACCCCCAGAATTGCGGGCCCCAGCTCGGTGCTGGTATCTGCGGAGGTGTATGCTTCCTCCACTAAAGCACCCTCCTCCTCCTCCTCCTCCTCTGTCTCACAATCAAGATGTGTTAGCAGCAGCATGTCGCCAGCAGTCGGTGTCGCGCGGTGTGGCAGCACAGCGGTGGGCAAGCGTCAGCAGGCCGTGCTGAAACTACTCAGCTTAGGCGATAAGAGGCACACGGCCCACGAACTGCTGCAGGGTCTGACACAGCAGACCGACCGCTGGCTTGCGCCGCTGAGCCTCCAACCGGGCATGGTCGTGTGTGACAACGGCCGTAACCTGGTGGCGGCTCTGCAGCTTGGCAGCCTCACGCACGTGCCATGCCTGGCCCACGTCTTTAATTTGGTGGTTCAGCGGTTTCTGAAAAGCTACCCACGCTTGTCAGACCTGCTCGTAAAGGCGCGCCGGCTCTGCGCACATTTCCGCAAGTCCCACACGGACGCTGCCACCCTGCGCACCCTGCAACATCACTTTAAGCTGCCAGTGCACCGACTGCTGTGCGACGTGCCCACACGGTGGAACTCTACGCTCCACATGTTGGCCAGGCTCTATGAACAACGGAGAGCTATAGTCGAATACCAACTCCAACATGGGCGGCGCAGTGGGAGTCAGCCTCCTCAATTCCTTTCAGAAGAGTGGGCCTGGTTGGCAGACATCTGCCATGTCCTTGGTAATTTTGAGGAGTCTACCCAGGTGGTGAGCGGCGATGCTACAATCATTAGCGTCACCATTCCTCTGCTATGCATCTTGAGAAATTCCCTGCAAACCATAAAGGCAGCTGCTTTGCGCTCGGAAACGGGGGCGGGGGAAGACAGTATGCCGCTGGATAGTCAGGGCACCCTCCTGTCTATTTCTCAGCGCGTACAGGAGGAGGAGGAGGAGCATGAGGAGGATGAGGAGGAGGGGGAAGAGACAGCTTGGCCCGCTGCTGACGGTACACCGGCTGATTGCCTGTCATCCTTTCAGCGTGTATGGCCTGAGGAGGAGGAGGAGGAGGAGGAGGATCCTGAAAGTGATCTTCCTAGTGAAGACAGCCATGTGTTGCGTACAGGTACCCTGGCACACATGGCTGACTTCATGTTAGGATGCCTTTCTCGTGACCCTCGCGTTGCACGCATTCTGGCCACGACGGATTACTGGGTGTACACACTGCTCGATCCACGGTATAAGGAGAACCTGCCCACTCTGATTCCCGAAGAGGAAAGGGGTTCGAGAGTGTTGCTATACCACAGGACCCTTGCGGACAAGCTGATGGTAAAATTCCCAGCCGACAGCGCTAGTGGCAGAAGGCGCAGTTCCGAGGGCCATGTTGCAGGGGATGTGCGTAGATCGAGCAGCATGTACATCCCAGGCAGTGCAACAGTCTTTAAGGGCCTGGCCAGCTTTATGGCTCCCCACCAAGACTGTGTCACCGCTCCCCAGTCACGGCTGAGTCGGCGGGAGCACTGCAAAAGGATGGTGAGGGAGTACGTAGCGGATCGCACGACCATCCTTGGTGACGCCTCTGCCCCCTACAACTACTGGGTGTCGAAGCTGGACACGTGGCCTGAACTAGCCCTGTATGCCCTTGAGGTGCTTGCTTGTCCTGCGGCTAGCGTGTTGTCGGAGAGGGTGTTTAGTGCGGCTGGGGGAATCATCACAGATAAGCGTAGCCGCTTGTCAACCGACAGTGCCGACAGGCTAACACTCATCAAGATGAACAAAGGCTGGATTTCCCCAGACTTCTGTTCTCCACCAGCGGACAGCAGCGATACGTAAGCAATACGTAGGCTGCACCCGCGGATGGAAGCTACGTTCTCTCTCACCATCCAAAACGGGGACATTTCTGCTTCATCAATCTGTGTCTAATATTCCTCCTCCTCCTCCTCCTGCTCCACCTCCTGAAACCTCACGTAATCACGCTGAACGGGCAATTTTTCTTAGGGCCACAAGGCTCACTCAAATAATTTTTCAGAACAATTTTTATAAGTTTCAATGCGCTTAAAAGCATTGGAACTTTAACTTGAACCAATTTTTCGTTACACTGGGCTGCCTCCAGGCCTAGTTACCACTTAAGCCACATTAACCAAAGCGATTAATGGGTTTCACCTGCCCTCTTGGCTGGCCATGGCCAATTTTTGGGATGTACATTAGTACTGTTGATACAGCAATTTGTGTGGGCCCTCGCCTACAGTGTAATCAAATTAATTTTTAGCCCACCTGCATTACAGCTGACGTTACCTCAGCTGTGTTGGGCAATGCAATGGGATATTTTTGTGTACCGCCGGTGGGTTCCAGGGAGCCACCCATGCTGTAGGTGCACACTGAGTTTTTAATACATCTGTACACTTCTAAAGAACCCGTCTGACCGGGGCATGCAGTGTGGGCCGAAGCCCACCTGTATTACGCACGACATTACTACCTCAGCTGTGTTGGGCAATGCAATGGGATATTTCTATGTACCGCCGGTGGCTTCCTGGCACCCACCCAGGCAGTGGGTCCACAGGGAGTTAAACCTACATGTGTCCACTTGTAAAGAATCCCAGTCTGACTGGGGCATGCAGTGTGGGCCGAAGCACACCTGTATTACGCACGACATTACTACCTCAGCTGTGTTGGGCAATGCAATGGGATATTTCTATGTACCGCCGGTGGCTTCCTGGCACCCACCCAGGCAGTGGGTCCACAGGGAGTTAAACCTACATGTGTCCACTTGTAAAGAATCCCAGTCTGACTGGGGCATGCAGTGTGGGCCGAAGCCCACCTGTATTACGCACGACATTACTACCTCAGCTGTGTTGGGCAATGCAATGGGATATTTTTGTGTACCGCCGGTGGGTTCCAGGGAGCCACCCATGCTGTGGGTCGACAGGGACTTCACAATAGGGAGTTGTACCTGCCTGTGTCTATGAATTAAAAAGCCCGGTCTGACTGGGGCATGCAGACACCTTGACAGAATGAATAGTGTGTGGCACATAGGTTCCCCATTGCTATGCCCACGTGTGCAGCTCCAGATGGCGGTGGCACAGGATTCTATTTCTCATTGCTTCTGTACAGCATTGTGGGCTATCGCTCCGCCACTTTTAAAGAGGGTCGCTGCCTAGCCGTGCCAACCTCTGCAGTGTATGCCTGCGGTCCCTCGTCATGGCAGACGCAATTCTAAATAGACATGAGCGTGGTGTGGCATGAGGGCAGCTGAAGGCTGCGCAGGGACACTTTGGTGTGCGCTGTGGGGGGGAGGGGGTGCGGTTGGGCAGCATGTAACTCAGGAGAAGTGGCAGTGGAGTGTCATGCAGGCAGTGATTGTGCTTTGTTGGAGGTAGTGTGGTGCTTAGCAAAGGTATGCCATGCTAATGAGCGCTTTTCAGAAGTAAAAGTTGTTGGGAGGGGGGGGGGGCCCACTCTTGCCGCTATTGTGGCTTAATAGTGGGACCTGTGAACTTAGGATGCAGCCCAACATGTAGCCCCTCGCCTGCCCTATCCGTCACTGTGTCATTCCCATCACTTTCCTGAATTGCCCAGATTTTCACACATGAAAACCTTAGCGAGCATCGGCAAAATACAAAAATGTTCTGGTCGCCCATTGACTTCAATGGGGTTCGTTGTTCGAAACGAACCCTCGAGCATCACGGGAAGTTCGTTACGAATAACGAACACCCGAACATTTTGGTGTTCGCTCATCTCTAGCGAGCACCAAAATGCTCGGGTGCTCGTTGCTCGAGTCGAGCTTTCCGCGATGCTCGAGGGTTCATTTTGAGGAACGGAACGAACCCCATTGAAGACTCAAGCATTTTTGTATATGACCGATGCTCGCTAAGGTTTTTATATGTAAAAATCTGCAAAACCTACGAAAGTGATGGAAACGACACAGATACGGATAGGGCAGGTGAGGGGCAACATGCTGGGCTGCATCTCAGGTTCCCAGGTCCCACTATTAAGCCACAATAGCGGCAAGAGTGGGCCTCCCCCCCTAACAATTTTTACTTCGGACAAACCCTCATTAGCAAGGCACACCTTAGCTAAGCACCACACTACCTCCAACCAAGCACAATCACTGCCTGTGGGACACACCGCTGCCTCTTCTCTTGGGTTGCATGCTGCCCAACGCCCCCGCACGACCCTGCGTCCGCAGCGCACGCAAAAGTGCCCCTGCGCAGCCTTCAGCGGCCCTCATGCCACACGCTGGCCTCATAGCCACACCACCCTCATGTCTATTTATAAGTGCGTCTGCCATGAGGAGGAACCAGAGGCACACACTGCAGAGGATTGGCACGGCCATGCTGTTGAGAATTGATAATAGATTGATGTTCTATCTTCATTCCAATCCTTTGCCACCTCCGTCAGGAGCTGCAAACGTGGGCATAAAGGGGACTCTGCTGCCAGCCCAGCACTTCGACACATTTCCACAATGCAGCAATACTTGGTGTGGGAAGTATGTGAGCGGGCCCTGGGTCAGCCTCTGTCCCAGCAAACACCTTGTGTGGCCCAAGGTGCTGCGAGTGACATAGCAATGGGGACTCCGTGTGTCCACACACTACTCATTCTGTTTGGGTGTCAGATACCTCATCGACAACGCAAGGGGTAAACCATCTGCACTCTGCACCCTACCCAAGTCTGTCAGTGTTTTGGGGACAGATAGGTACAACTCCGCTATGGCAAGTCTGTGTGCACCCGCAGCATGGGTGGCTAGCAGGAACCCACAGACGGTACAGAAAGAAATCCCATTGCAGTGCCCTGGATAGCTGAGGTTACGTGAGAGGAAATACATGTTGGCTGCGGCCCACACGCCATGCCCTAGACATTCTTGGTTTTTTAAAAGTGCCAGGCAGGTACAACTCCGCTATGGCAAGTCTGTGTGCACCCACAGCATGGGTGGCTAGCAGGAACACACAGACGGTACATAAAGAAATCCCATTGCAATGCCCTGGATAGCTGAGGTTACGTGAGAGGAAATACCCCATGCCCTAGACATTTTTTTTTAAGTGCCAGACAGGTACAACTCCGCTATGGCAAGTCTGTGTGCACCCATAGCATGGGTGGCTAGCAGGAACACACAGATGGTACAGAAAGAAATCCCATTGCAGTGCCCCGGATAGCTGAGGTTACGTGAGAGGAAATACATGTTGGCTGCGGCCCACACGCCATGCCCTAGACATTCTTGGTTTTTTTAAAAGTGCCAGGCAGGTACAACTCCACTATGGCAAGTCTGTGTGCACCCACAGCATGGGTGGCTAGCAGGAACCCACAGACGGTACATAAAGAAATCCCATTGCAGTGCCCCTGATAGCTGAGGTTACGTGAGAGGAAATACATGTTGGCTGCGGCTCACACCCCATGCCCTAGACATTCTGTTTTTTTTTAAAGTGCCTGGCAGGTACAACTCCGCTATGGCAAGTCTGTGTGCACCCACAGCATGGGTGGCTAGCAGGAACCCACAGACGGTACAGAAAGAAATCCCATTGCAGTGCCCCGGATAGCTGAGGTTACGTGTGAGGAAATACATGTTGGCTGCGGCCCACACGCCATGCCCTAGACATTCTGTTTTTTTAAATGTGCCAGGCAGGTACAACTCCGCTATGGCAAGTCTGTGTGCACCCACAGCATGGGTGGCTAGCAGGAATACACAGACGGTACATAAAGAAATCCCATTGCAGTGTCCCGGTTAGCTGAGGTTACGTGAAAGGAAATACATGTTGGCTGCGGCCCACACGCCATGCCCTAGACATGCTTGGTTTTTTTAAAAGTTCCCAGCAGGTACAACTCCGCTATGGCAAGTCTGTGTGCACCCACAGCATGGGTGGCTAGCAGGAACACACAAACGGTACATAAAGAAATCCAATTGCAGTGCCCCAGATAGCTGAGGTTACGTGAGAGGAAATATATGTTGGCTGCGGCCCACACGCCATGCCCTAGTCAGTCTGGTATTTTTTGGGGGCCAGATAGGCAGAACACGTCGATGGGAAGACTTAGTGCACCCATAGCATACACAGACCCCTGTAATATTCCTGTAGCAAAGGTATAAGCTGACCCCAGTAACAGTTATGTTGCAGAAGTCTACGGAGACCCCAGTAACATTTCTGTAGTAACAGTATAGACAGACCCCAGTAATATTTCATTAGCAGAAGTATAGGCAGACCCCTGTAACATTTCTGCAGCAGAAGTATAGGCAGACCCCTGTAACATTTACGTGCCAGAAGTCTAGGCAGAACCACAGTAACATTTATGTAGCAGCAGTATTGGCAGACCCCTGTAACATTTCAGTAGCAGCAGTATATGCAGACCCCTGCAACATTTCAGTAGCAGCAGTACAAGCAGAGCCCAGTATTTGTAACATTTCAGTAGTAACAGTATAGACAGACCCCAGTAACATTTCTGTTGTAACAGTATAGACAGAGCCGAGTAACATTTCTGTAGCAGCAGTATAGGCAGACCCCTGTAACATTTCTGTAGCAGCAGTATAAGCAGACTCCTGAAACATTAATGTAGCAGAAGCATAGGCAGACCCCTGTAACATTTTTTGTAGCAGCAGTATAATCAGACCCCAGTACCATTTCTGTAGAAGTAAAGGCAGACCCCAGTAACTTTTCTGTCGCCGCAGTATAAGCAGACCCTGAACATTTCTGTAGCAGAAGCATAGGCAGACCCCAGTACCATTTTTGTAGCAGTAGTATACGCAGACCCCCTGTAACATTTACGTGGCAGAAGTATAGGCAGACCCCAGTAACATTATTGTAGCAGAAGTATAGGCAGACTCCTGTAACATTTAAGTGGCAGCAGTATAGGCAGACCCCAGTAACAGTTATGTAGCAGCAGTATAGGCAGACCCCAGTATCATTTCTGTAGCAGCAGTATAGGCAGACCCCACCACCATTTCTGTTGTTGAAGTATAGGCAGACCCAGTAACATTTTTGTAGCAGAAGTATACACAGACCATCTGTATCATTTCTGTAGTAACACTATAGACAGATCCCAGTAACATTTCTGTAGCAGCAGTATAGGCAGACCCCTGTAACATGTAAGTGGCAGCAGTATAGGCAGACCCCTGTAACTTTCTCGTAGCAGAAGTATAGGCAGGCAGACCCCATTAAAATTTCTGTAGTAATAGTATAGGCCAACCTCTGAAACATTGGGATACCATGAGCGTAGGCGAAGGCCGGAAAAATTAGTTGGATAAGAGTGTAGGCGTGGGCCCCAAAAATTAGTGTACCAAGAGTACAAGTGTACCTCTGAAACATTTATCAACCGAGAGGGCAGGTGAAACCCATAAAATTGGTTCATGTAACAGTCTCAATACTTTTGAAACTTAGAAAAATTGTAAAAGCATTGGTAGATGTAGATGAACCTTTTGGGCTGCAGAATAATTGGCCGTTCAGGGCTATGACATGTTGTTTCTGGAGGAAGAGTAGCAGGAGGAGGACTAATGTCAGAGACAGATTGACAAAGATAAATGCCCCGTTTTCCCGGTGATACAGAAGAGTGCTTTTATCTCTGGTTGCAGTCGAAAGAATCTTTAGTTTCCGCTGCTCTCTGCTGGTGGAGAAGAGAAGTCTGGGGAAATCCAGGCTTTGTTCACCTTTATGAGTGTAAGCATGTCGGCACTGGCAGTTGACAGGCGGGTACGCTTGTCCGTGATTCCCCCAGCTGCACTAAACACCCTCTCTGACAAGACGCTAGTGGCAGGGCAAGCAAGCACCTCCAGGGCATACAGCGCAAGTTCGTGCCACGTGTCCAGCTTTGACACCCAAAAGTTGTATGGAGCTGAGGCATCACGGAAGATGGTGGTACGATCGGCTATGTACTCCTTCACCATCTTTTTACAGTGCTCCCTCCGACTCAGCCTTGACTGGGGAGTGGTGACACAGTCTTGGTGGGGAGCCATAAAGCTGGCAAAGGCCTTGGAGAATGTTCCCCTGCCTGCGCTGAAAATGCTGCCTGATCTCCGCACCTCCCCTGCTACTTGGCCCTCGGAACTGCGCCTTCTGCCGCTAGCGCTGTCAGAGGGAAAGTTTACCATCAGCTTGTCTACCAGGGCCCTGTAGTATTGCATCACTCTCGAACCCCTTTCCTCTTCGGGTATGAGAGTGGAAAGGTTCTCCTTATACCGGGGGTCGAGAAGGGTGTACACCCAGTAATCCGTAGTGGCCAGAATGCATCTAACGCGAGAGTCACGAGAAAGGCAGCCTAACATGAAGTCAGCCATGTGTGCCAGGGTGCCAGTACGCAAGACATGGCTGTCCTAACTAGGAAGATCACTTTCAGGATCCTCCTCCTCCTCCACAGGCCATACACGCTGAACAGATGGGAGGCAAGCAGCATGGGTACCCTCTGTCTCTTCCCCCTCCTCCTCCTGCTCCCTCCCCTCCTCCTCCTCCTCCAAAACGCCCTGAGATATAGACATGAGGGTGCTCTGACTATCAAGCGACATACTCTCTTCCCCTGTCCCCTGTTCCAACCGCAAAGCGCCAGCCTTTATGCTTTGCAGCGCACTTCTTAGCAGGCATAGCAGAGGAATGGTGACACTAATGATTGCAGCATCGCCACTCACCATCTGGGTAGACTCCTCAAAGTTTCCGAGGACCTGGCAGATGTCTGCCATCCAGGCCCACTCCTCGGTAAAGAATTGGGGAGGCTGACTCCCACTACGCCGCCCATGTTGGAGTTGGTATTCGACGATTGCTCTACGCTGCTCATAGAGCCTGGCCAACATGTGGAGGGTAGAATTCCACCGTGTGGGCACGTCGCACAGCAGCCGGTGCTCTGGCAGATTAAACCGATGTTGCAGGGTCCGCAGGGTGACAGCGTCCATGGTGGACTTGCGGAAATGTGCGCAGACGCGGCGCACCTTGCCGAGCAGGTCTGAGAAGTGCAGGTAGTTTTTTAGAAACCGCTGAACCACCAGATTGAAGACGTGGGCCTGTCATGGCACGTGTGTGAGGCTGCCGAGCTGCAGAGCCGCCACCAGGTTACTGCCGTTGTCACACACAACCATGCCCGGTTGGAGGCTCAGTGGCGACAGCCAGATCTCGGTCTGCACAGTCAGACCCTGCAACAGCTCTGGGGCCGTGTGCTTCTTGTCACCTAGGCTGAGTAGTTTCAGCACGGCATGCTGACGCTTGCCCACCGCTGTGCTGCCGCACCGTGCCACACCGACAGCTGACAACGTGCTGCTCACATTTCTTAATTGAGAGGTAGAGGTTGCGTAGGAGGAGGAGGAGGGGGAGGGTTTAGAGGAGGTGGCATAGATCGCCGCAGATACCAGAACCGAGGAAGGACCCGCAATTCTGGGTGTGGGTAGCACGTGAGCGGTCCCAGGCTCTGGCTTGGTCCCAGCGTCCACCAAATTCACCCAATGTGCCGTCAGGGAGATATAGTGGCCCTGCCTGCCAGTACTTGTCCACATGTCCGTTGTTAAGTGGACCTTCCCAGTAACCGCGCTGGTGAGGGCACGATTGATGTTGCGGGAGATGTTGCTGGTGTAGGGTTGGGACGGCACACCGGGAAAAATAGTGGCGACTGGGGATCGAGTAGCGTGGGACCGCCGCCGACATCATGGTTTTGAAAGCCTCTGTTTCCACAAGCCTGTACGGCAGCATCTCCAGGCTGATCAACTTGGCAATGTGCACGTTTAAAACTTGAGTGTGCGGTGCGTGGCGGCGTATTTGCGCTTGCGCTCCAAGGTTGCACTAGCAACAGCTGGATGCTGCGCTGAGAGACATTGCTGGATGGAGCCGAGGACAGCGGAGGTGACGCTGTGGGTGCAGGCCTGGAGGCGCTCGTGCCTTTGTCCTGAGAGGGGGGTTGGATCTGAGTGGCAGGTTAGGGCACAGGGGGAGAGGCAGTGTTGCGACCCGGAGGTGGTGAACGGCCTTCGTCCCACCTTGTGGGGTGCTTGGCCATCATACGCCTGCGCATACTGGTGGTGGTGAGGCTGGTACTGGTGGCTCCCCGGCTGATCTTGGCGCGACACAGGTTGCACACGACTGTTCGTCAGTCATCTGCGCTCTCACTGAAAACATCCACACCTTTGAACACCTAGGCCTCTGCTGGGTGGCTTGGCGCGAGGGGGTGCGTTGACTCCCCCAAACAGTTGGGGGAGTCTTCGCTCTGGCCCTGCCTCTACCCATGGCCACCCCACTGCCTCTTTCAACCTGTCCTGCTGCTGCACTTGCCTCCCCCCCTGAAGACCTCTCCTCAGTTGGCTTAGCGAATCAGGTGGGGTCAGTCACCTCATCGTCCAGCGACTCTTCTTCCGAATCCTCTGTGCGCTCCTCCCTCGAACTTACTGTCCTTACTACTACCTCACAGATAGACAACTGTGTCTTATCATCATTGACCTCCTCACCCACTGAAAGCTCTTGAGACAGTTGCCAGAAGTCCCCAGCGTCATCACCCGGACCCCGGGAACTTTCCAAAGGTTGGGCATCGGTCATGGCAAACTCCTCAGCTGAGAGAGGAACCATTTTTTCCCAATCAAGGCAGGGGCCCGAGAACAGTTCCTGGGAGTCTGTCTGCTCATCAGAATGTGTCATTTTCATGGAGTGAGGAGGCTGGGAGGAAGGAGGAGCAGCAGCGAGAGGATTCAGAGTTGCAGCAGTGGACGGCGTAGAAGACTGGGTGGTTGATACATTGCTGGATGCATTTTCTGCCATCCACGACAGGACCTGCTCACACTGCTCAGTTTGTATTAAAGGTCTACCACGTGGACTCAAAAATTGTGATATGAAGCTGGGGACCCCAGAAACTTACCTCTCTCCTAATCCCGCAGCAGTCTGCTGCGATTCACCTGGACCAGGAACTCGGCCTTTGCCCACACCCTCACTTAGGCTTCCGCGTCCTCGCCCGCGTCCACGTCCTCTAGGCCTACCCCTACCCCTCAGCATGGTGTATTACGAATAGAGCAGACGCAGAGCGGTCTGAATAATTATGCAACTATTGGCGTGCAGTTGGAGGCTGACAGCGGTTATGTAACGCACACTGCAATCCGCGAAAAATTATGCGCTAGGCTGCAAAAAGGCCTAGCTGGGTAACAGTGAGCCACTACAACTCCCAGCGGCCCCGCAGTAAAATGCACATGGTCACAGGTAGCCCTAAGAAGGAGGTTTTTTTTCAATTTTTTTTAGAAAAAGCAAACAGCCTAGATAGCATGTATATGTCTTTCCCTCTATCAGGGGCTGTGGCCGCATGCTGTGCGTGAAGTTGACGGGACACGCAGAGCGGTGTAAAAAATTATGCAATTATTGGCCTGCAGTTGGAGACTGACAGTGGTTAAGTTACGCACACTGTAGTCCGCGAAAAATTATATGCTAGGCTGCAAAAAGACATAGCTGGGCAATAGTGAGCCACTACAACTCCCAGCGGCCACGCAGTAAAATGCACACGGTCACAGGTAGCCCAAAGAAGGAACGTTGGGGTACTTGTTGACAGGATTCTACACTACCACTGTCCCTGCCTCACCAGTACTGCCCCTATACTCTGTATAATTGGCTGCAGACTGAGAACGTTATAGCCTGCACAGCTCAAGATGAAAAAATAAAAATTGTGCAAAACTGCTCCCAGCAGCCCAACAGTAATGCACACGGTCACAGGTAGCCCTAAGAAGGAGCATTGGGGTACTTGTTGACAGGATTCTAGACTCCCACTGTCCCTGCTTGACCAGTACGGCCCCTATACTCTGTATAATTGACTGCAGACTGAGAACGCTATAGCCTGCACAGCCCAAGATGAAGAAAAAATTTTTTTGTGCAAAACTGCTTCCAGCAGCTACAACAGTAATGCACATGGTCAGATGTGGCCCTAAGAAGGACCGTTGGGGTTCTTGAAGACGCTAACAGTAGCATAACACTCTCCCTATAGCAGGAACAGCACTCTCCCTAATCTCTGCCAGCGTGAGTCTGAGGCGAGCCGCGGGCGCGACTGCTTTAAATACTCGGCGGTCACTTGATCTCACCAGCCACTCACTGCAGGGGGGTGGGATAGGGCTGGAACGTCGCAGGAGGAAGTTGTAATGCCTTCCCTGCATGTCTATTGGCTAGAAAATGGCGCAAAAAAATGCAGGGAAGGAAATGGAATTGACTTGAGTACCGCGTGGTGCTCGTCTCGGGTAACGAGCATCTCGAGCACCCTAATACTCGAGCAAGCATCAAGCTCGGACGAGTATGTTCGCTCATCTCTACTTAAAACCCATTCTTTACAAAACCACTCTAGTCACTTTTTCTAAACCTCAATATCGTTTTATAACCATATGTCTATTAATGATTAGTGAGTTGCTTCTTTTGACCAAAAAAAAAACCTAAAATAAAAAAAAAAATAAATCTTTGGTTGTTTTTTTCATTTTACACTTTATAGAAAGCTATCAGCAAAAGAGCTGAATCCAATGCAAAGCACCTAAGCCCTGGTTCAGCAGGAGGCCAGAAGATATCTGATCACACAGTGCAGGATCGATTACTGGTACTGCTAAAAAAAAATCGTTAAAGGGGTTATACCAAAATTGATAACTTGCTGATTAGAGATGAGCGAGCATACTTGCTAAGGACAATTACTCGATCGAGCATTGTCCTTAGCGAGTATCTCCCCGCTCGGAAGAAAAGGTTCCGCTGCCGGTACGGGTGACAGGTGAGTTGCGGCAGTGGGGAACGGGGGGCGGGGGGGAGAGGGAGAGAGATATCCCCCCTCCATTCCCGCCGCTCTCCCCTGCCGCTCCCCGCCCGCCGCCGGCACCCGAATCTTTGCTCCCGAGTGGGCAGGTACTCGCTAAGGGCAATGCTCGATCTAGCAATTGCCTTTAGCGAGTATGTTCGCTCATCTCTATTGCTGATCAGTGTGGATCTCACCACTGAGACCCCCACCTTTCCTGAGAAAGGTCCCATGTCCCCTGTTCTTCTCAATGTGGGATTACTGCACCCCCCACAGTGAGGAGAGTAATGTATAGAGCGCTAGTTGGGCAAGGGTGCTGGTGCTACATTCATTCTCATTCGGATTGCAGAGATAGCCAAACAGCAAGTGCTCAGTTATTTTCATCAGCCCCGTTGAAATAAAAGGAGCGTTAACTATGCATGCTCACCCAGCGCCCAATTCACAGTGGCGTCACTGCAGGTGAAAAAAGCAATCCCACAGTGTATTGCTTGAGAGCTCGGCTCCAATAAATGAACCCCATTGAAGTCAATGGGAGACTCGAGCATATTTTAAGGTGCCCAATGCTCTGCATTGTTTTCAATGGAGCCGCGGCTGCTGACGGCGGCTCCACTGAAAACAATGGTCTGCCGGAAACCCTGAATTGTTTTTCAGGCAAGGGCTTTACATATAAGCATTTCCCTGAAAAACAACAAAAATAAATAAATAAACTTACCTCTACGCCGCTGCCATGTCCCCCACAGGGATGAAGAACACATCTGCCGCATCTGTAGAAGCAGAAACCAAAAATTGCAACAGCATGCAAAATAAATTTACTATCAGAGGTATACATACCTATAATCAATACTCTAACCACATTAAATAATGCAAGGTTCTTGGTACATAATTTGATCAAATTACATTGGCCCATCTACCCAAGTCCGGGTGACTGGTTTAACTTTTTCTGTCAAAATGCAGACTTGCACACAAAAGTGCTTGGGTGGTGGGCTATTTTTTGGCATATGTCCCAGGTAGACCTTGTTATGCAACATAGCACATAAATAAATATAAAGTTTCATAGAGAACCATACAAAGACTAAAAAGTTACACTGTGGCCACTCAAATGTATGTCTGCAAGGTTCTATGTACACTATCGCTCCTTAACTTTATATGACATACAGTGATGTAATGGAAGTTGGAAGTTTGTATGGAACAGGATGGAGGGTCAATCCTTCTCCATACAATGTGGATGTCAGCTGTCTTTGACAGCCAACACCCACCTGTAACAGCTGCCATCAGCGCTAGTGTTAATCACAGCTGTTAACCCCTTAAAAGCTGCCGTCAATTCTGACAGTGACATTTGAATGCCCCAATCAAAGTTTGGCGTTGCCGTTAATTTGCCATGGCAGCGGCTTTATGAAGGCTCCCAGGGCTGTCATTGCAGATTGCCTTTGAAGCCATGCCTGTGGTGTGGATTGATAGAATGCCAGTTAGATTGCTATATGATTGTGGCAAAAAAAAGGAGTAAAAAAAGTGTTATTAATTACTAGGAGATATAACATAGTAACATAGTATGCTAGGCAAAAAAAAAACCAGTCAGCAGAAGCCAATTTACCCTCATTCTGGGGAAGTAAATTCCGTCCTGACTCCATAATGGCAGTCAGAGTAATCCCTGGTTTAACATTTGAGATCAACAACCCTTCTCGTTATTTAATGTCTATATCCTGTAATATTATAGCACTCTAAAAAGACGTCTAGTCCCCTCTTAAACTCCTCTATCGATTTTTTTATCACCACGTTCTCAGGCAGAGAGTTCCACAGTCTCACTGCTCTTTAGGTGAAGAATAGAGATGAGCGAATATACTCGTTTCGAGTAATTACTCGACCTAGCACCGCGATTTTCGAGTACTTCCGTACTCGGTTGAAAAGATTTGGGGGGTGCCGGGGGGAGGCGGAGCGGTGGGTAGCAGCGGGGAACGGGGGGGAGCCTTCTCTCTATCCCTCTCCCCCCCACTCCCCGCTGCAACCCTCCGCTCACCCACAGCACCCCCCGAATCTTTTCACCCGAGTACGGAAGTACCTGAAAATCGCGGCGCTCGGGCGAAAAAGGGGCGTGGCCGAGTAGGTTCGCTCATCTCTAGTGAAGAACCCCCTTTAGTGTTGGTGATGGAACCTGCTTTCTTCTAGACGTAGAGAATGCCCTGTAGTTACAGTCACAGTCCTGGGTATAAACGGATCATGGGAGAGATCCTTATATTGTCCTCTAATGTATTCATACATAGCTATTTGATCGCCCCTTAACCGTCTTTTTCTAGGGTGAATAATCCCAATTTTGATTCCTCTCTGGGTATTTCTGTCCTCTCATTCCATTTATTAATTTAGTTGCCCTTCTTTGAACCTCCTCAAGCATTGCAAAGTCATTCCTGAGCATCGGTGTCCAGAACTGTATACAGTGTTCCATATGAGGCCTGACAAGTGCCTTATACGAGTGGAAGAATGATGTTCTCGTCTCTCGGTCCTATACCTCTTTTATTGTTCAAACGCATTTTATTTGATCGTACAATCAATAAGAACAGCTTCTTACACATAGTCACAGCAAAAAAAAAAAAATCTTGTTCATATAACTTTCACCCTATACCTCTTTTAATGCACCCCCAAACTTTATTTGCCTTTGCAACAGATGACTGGCATTGATTTCTGCAATTGAGTTTACAGTCAACTAGTACCCCCAGGTCTTTTTCCATATTACTTTTCCCTAGCAGTACCCCATTTAGTGTATATTGGTGACAACCGTTTCTGTTGCCCATGTGCATTTGCCATTTTTCTAACAAGCCCTCAGTTTATCTAGGTCTATTTGCAGCCGTACATTGTCCTCCGTTGTATTAATATCTTGTATAATTTCGTATCATCTGGAAATATCAATATTTTACTGTGCAGTCCCTCTATCAGGTCATTGATAAATATATTGAACAGAATGGGGCCTAGTACTGAGCCCTATGGCACCCCACTAGCAACGGTCGCCCAATCAGTGTACAAACCATTTATTACGACCCTCTGCTTTCTATCTCCGAGCCAGTTCTTTACCTAGCTGCACACTTTTTCACCCAGACCGGCTGTCTCATTTTATATATTAACGTATTATGCGGCACGTTGTCTAATGCTTTAGAAAAATTCAGATATACAAGATCAATAGACTCTCCCAGGTCCAGCCTAGAACTTACTTCATTGTAGAAACTGATTAAGTTGGTTTGACATGATCGACCCCTCATGAACCCGTGCTGATGAGGAGTTTTACTGTTGTTTTCCTTGAGTTATTCCAGGATAGCATCTCTCAGAAACCCCTCAAATATTTTTCCAATACTTGTAATTTTTTTTTTTTTTTAAAGGATACGAACTGTTCACATCAGGTATTTAGGATGTTTTTGATCTTCTCTCATTTGTCGTTTGTATTGTTATTTTTGGGGACGTTGTCCTGTTTGATATTGCCAAGAGTAATTTTGAGCTGATCAAATTTTGCTTTACTAAAGTTTAGTCTTTTTTGTCGCTCCCTGATAAGGCTTCTTATTGAATGACAACTGGAAATTATTTATATTGTAGTCACTATTTCCCAAGTGTCCCTCACCCAGCACCTCTGTGATTCTGTCTGGTCTGTTGGTTAATAATAAGTCCAAAGTGGCTCTCCCTCTAGTTGGCTCCTGCACAAGTTGGGTAAGGTGGTGTAGCAGGGTGAGAGGAGAAGTCAGGGATGGAAGGTATGTGTCGCAGAGGTTACTCAACTCTGTGATGTAGGCCTTGCATCCTCTTTCCAGTACAGGTTTTCACCTGAGCCAGGGAACCAGGTGGAGCTCAGGCACCTGCTAGATATAAAAGGAGTCAGTCTGCAGAGCAGGAGGATGGTATGTGTCTGCCTGTCTGTCTGTCTGCCTGCCTGCCTGTCTGTCTGTCTGCCTGTCTGTCTGCCTGTCTGTCTGCCTGCCTGTCTGCCTGCCTGTCTGCCTGCCTGCCTGCCTGTCTGTCTGTCTGTCTGAGAGCTTCAGACATGTGCACTGTGGAAGACTAAAACAGGAGTTTGTCCTCCCAGGAGGCTGATGAGATCCCTGTCCCTGCTACTACTGACTAGAGGAAGCTACTCAAAAATCTACTAAGAGGTTGCTACCAAGGAGGCTCCACTTCAAGCTGGTAAAAGCTGGAAAAAGAACTACCACTGCTGTATTGTTTATTGCTATGGATAAAAAGGACATTCTGATGTTCATACTACTTACTGCATTGAACTTGAAGGACTTTTGATTTCTTTCACTTTTACTGGGATACCAGCTGTTTATGTTTAACCTCTCATGTGACTAAACAAACACGAATGGACTTTTGTTGTTTGTCTGGTGTTTAAGCCCCCTGGAGCGTCACAGTGGTTATCTTTAATTGTTTTCAAGAACGTATCACCCTTGTGAGATTTGCAGGTTTCATCTTCCCATATTATATCTGGATAATTGAAGACACACATAATAATTACTTCATTTCGGTTTGACACCTCTTCTATTTGTCTTAGTAATAAGTTCTCAGTTTCTTCTGTTATTTTTGGTGGCCTATAAAAAACTTCTATCAGGATTGTATTAGTCTTCTCTCCCTTTATTTCTACCCATAGAAATTCTATGTGTTCATCTCCTATACCTATATGTTCTTGTAGTCTCGGCATTAGGTAGGATTCAACATAAAGACATACCCCTTCCCCTTTCCGATTTCCATGCTATTTTCTGAAGAGGTTGTAACTCTGTAAATTGGCCTGTGGCCTGCACACACTATTTTGGGCACATATAAAAAGAAAAAGCACAGAGCTTCGTTCACGTGAATTTTGCGCATCCATGGAGCGCTCACAGGCCCGCAAAAAAACTTCTTGTCTGAGCCCTAACATGGTACCAAACCTTCTTCTTTTCATTTTGTATTATGCATGTTGCGCAGACGCATGACACATGATGAATGGAGTCAATGTAAGTCAATGGACTTTAAATGATCCATGCACATGACCATGTAGATACTGCATATTGATACACACTAAAAATAGATGGCAGAGTTTTGCCTGATAATTGTACTTATTTAACTTTGCAATGACTTCCCCAACAGGGAGTTTAGACAGGGGTCCATGTGGGATGACAGCATCATGGTTGGGTTGCTATGTAAGGCAAACCTAAGCGAGTGTGCATGCTATATTCTAAGTGTGCCATATAAAGTGTGTGAATTGAGATTAGTGACTTTGGATTCAGGGATATAGGAGCAAGCTTAAAGAGGTTGTCTCGCGGCAGCAAGTGGGGTTATACACTTCTGTATGGCCATATTAATGCACTTTGTAATGTACATCGTGCATTAAATATGAGCCATACAGAAGTTATTCACTTACCTGCTCCGTTGCTAGCGTCCCCGTCGCCATGGATCCGTCTAATTTCGCTTTCTTCTGGCGTTTTTAGACGCGCTTGCGCTGTGCGGTCTTCTTCCTGGTGAATGGGGCCGCTCGTGCCGGAGAGCTGGTCATCGTAGCTCCGCCCCGTTACGTGTGCCGATTCCAGCCAATCAGGAGGCTGGAATCGGCAATGGACCGCACAGAGCCCACGGTGCACCATGGGAAAGGACCCGCGGTACATCGTGGGTGAAGATCCCGGCGGCCATCTTGGTGAAGGAAGAAGAAGGAAGACGTCGCAGAGCGGGGATTCGGGTAAGTAATATGTTTTTTTTTTTTTTAACACATCCCTTGGGGTTGTCCTGCGCCAAACGGGGGGGCCTATGGAAAAAAAACAAAAAACGTTTCGGCGTGAGACAACCCCTTTAAGGTAAGGACCTCCAAATTACTAGAAGGTTGGAGGAGTGTTTAAATGAGAGACTGGAGTGGGGAGGGCAATCGGAGGGATAGAAGTGAAGATAGTGTAGACTGAGTAATAGAAATGGTCACTGAAAATGGCCAGATACTTACTGATACAAGAGGACAGATAGCTGCATCCCCTCAAGATGCAGGCGGCTAAACTGCTAAATGAGGGAGCCAATTACACCTGTACTGGACACCGATGAAACAGCCACTCACACAGCCTCTTAATATAGAGGGGGGTTGCTGCTTTGTGTATACTCCTGCACAGAGTAGATACAAAGTGCCAGACCTTCTGATACATGTAGTCCACCGTGCAGACTAGCAACCTAATAATAACACCATAATAGTTCGGAGGGCTGCTCTGCACCTCATAAAGTGAACCACATTGGTACTGGCACCCTGAGCTCCCCCAGTGTTTCTAAGCCACACTGCATGGGAATAATAAGTAATAAATGCAAGGTATTAGTTGGATTTTGGCCAAAAATCTTAGCTCATAAGCCGATCATCAAGGCTCCTCATGTCTTGTGAGTCCCTACCCTAATATAAATGTACCACAGAAAGGAAAATATAAAATCAAAAAGTCCAGTCATTCGATTCCTTAGATCCTCTTCACCGCCATAAAATCCTAAAATTTGAGATGGGCACATTGAGTGACCCATAGGGCCACATCAAAATTCCCATGCCAAGTATCGTAGTGAGCACTGTTATGGAGATTCAAGCGTTGCTAAGCAACATTCATAGTCTCGCGATGTCTCTCTCCCTCACCTTTGCAAGACTATGAATGTCCCTGCTGGCTGAAGCGCTGATATGATAGAAGCATTGGAAAAAGAGAGGGAAGCACTGTTATGAAAGAAGCGAGAATCGACGAAGACACACACAGCAACACAGACACTTACACATATACAGACATACAGAAACACACATATTGTGATAGTGCAGTAGCAAGAGTGGCTTGTAGAGGGCCTCTGAGCACAGTTATTGTGTTTGATTTAGTTAACCTGCACCTGCAAGGTTGCGGCTACACAGTTTAAATTTCCCCTCCCTCACAAACTCGGGGTCCTTGAAGCCTGTGGAGCTTAGGTCCATTGAGGACTGTGGGGCATGAGGTCTATGTAGACCTGGTGCTGGTCTGTGAGGGACCTGGAAACACGGAGCGGACAAGGGGTAGTTGGCCCGTTTGCTCATCACCTGTCGGGGCCAAGTCACCTTTCTGGAATGTCCGCTGGAAGAAGTGATATGCGTTGCTGTGAGCACTGTGGTGGACAATAGTGTGCAGTTGCATGTTGCATGTGATATGCTGGACTGTTTGTAAACTGAATACCTATGCTGAAATAAATGCTGGACTTTACCCTGTTTCTGGACATCAGTGCAGTGCTGCCACCCCTGGGCAGGGGAAAATAAGCAGGAGATCCTGGGCAAGTAACCCCAACTTGCCACACATGGTGTTTGGATGCGGGCAGTGAGTTTTTACACCGGTGATGTCCATTTGAAAGTAAAGTCCTGTGTGTGCCGCTAAAGAGACAGCAGGCTGAAGGTTAATGGACCAGGAGGCCGAAGTCTGTGGTCGCCATGGGCAAAAGACGTCGACAACGGGAGGCGATTGCCAGGAGGTGCGACCATATGGACGGTGGTGCACCAGAGAATCCAGTGGCTAGGAGGTCAGTGCAAGTGGAGGTGAGAACCTGCCAGCTAATAGTGGGTGGGATCCCACTGTTGGTGGACTTGGATCCCCAGCAAGACAGGTCAGCAGTTATGCCAGACATTTTGCCATTCCTTGGTTCCGGTCCAGAGACTGACAAAGTGGTGAGTCTAACCTTTGAGACTCCATGTGGCACCGTGACCTGGGACTTGACTAAATGTTAGAGTCTGCAAGTGGAGTTTGTGTTGGGCACGGACTTTCCCCATTTTTTTCAGCTGTGGGAGGGAAAGGACCAATGCAGTCTCATACAAAATCTGCAGGTGTGAACAGTGCTCAAGGACTGCCACCTGTGGCTGCAGTGCCACACATCAACTCGGGGGAGTGAGGAGAGTTCTCCGAGGACTGATGAAAGGGGGCCAAATTGACTGGAACATTATGATAATGTGGTTTTCTTGCATGATGGGGGAAAACTTAATAATGCAAGGTCGTATGAAGTACATAATATGTCTTTGTTGCAGGATGGTGCAGGAAAATCTGCCCAATATGAACACATGTCTAGTAGAAATGCTTATGATGATGAAGTAAAATCTGCACAATGTGAATTGATGTCTAAAAATGCATATGTGGGAAATTGCTCAGACATGGTTAGACTAGATAGTAACCATGAAAAGGTGCTGTGTGGCACAGGTAGAGTTAAATGGATTAACCCCTCAGGCTCTGACACTTCAGTGCAGCTGCAGGAAGAAGAAAAGGCTGCTGCTAGTGAGAAAAGTAAGGTTATCAGTGCAGATCCTGAGGTCAAGGGTGAGGCAGCAAGAGAACGCTTGTTTAAACTTCAGGAGTCCCAGAAGACAATGCAAGATGAGAAAAATGTGTTCCTCAAGCAGGTAGAAGAAGATGCAGAAGCTAAGAGAAACCTATCAGAGCAGATTGCAACACTTCAGGCTGAGGTGGTAGATCTGGAATATAGACTGGAGAAGAGTGCTGTGTACTTGGATTCTATGGAAAAGCAGAAAAGAGAAGTGCAAGGAGAATTAGAAGTTACAAGGCAGGAGTATGAAGAGAAAACAGCCGCCTATGATAAACTTGAGAAGGTTAAAGTAAGTCTTCAGCAGGAGTTAGAAGATGTTACTGAGAAGCTTGGTCACCAACAGGAGCTTGTGTCCAACTTGAAGAAGAAACAGAAGTTTGATCAGTTGCTTAGTGAGGAGAAAACCATCTCTGTTAAATATGCAGAAGAACGGGATTGTGCGGAAGCAGAGGTTCGTAGGAAAGAAACCAAAGTGATCTCCTTGCAGCACACCCTGAAAGAGGCTTTCAAAATAAAGGTTGTGTTAGAAAGACTTAACAAGCAGTTGTGTTCAAGTCTGAACATGGAGGAACAGAAGCAAGAGGGGCTTCAGGATTAGCTTGAGAGAAAGTCAGAGGACTTAAAGGGACAGCGTGTGATTGTCCAAGCATTGCAAGAAGACCTACGCTGTTTCCCCAAAAATAAGACAGCGTCTTATATTATTTTTTGTTCAAAAAGGTTTAACTTTTTTACATGTATAGCTGCCTGGACATTATTTAAATTGACTTTTTTAAATTAACTGTTAGCAGGGCTTAATTTTGGAGTAGGGCTTATATTTCAAGCATCCTCAAAAAGCCTGAAAAATAATTTTGCATCCTCAAAAATTCTGGAAAATCATGATATGTCTTATTTTCAGGTTATGTCTTATTTTCAGGGAAACAGGGGTATCTCAGGTGAAGCTCCAGCTGTCACAGGTACAAGCAGAGATGGAGAAAGTCAAAGCTATGGCGGCAAGAAAGAAAACGAAGGCCTTAAGGGGTCTGTTGTTGACTTGCAAGGCAAATTAAATCAAAATCTAGAAAGGTTTGCAGCCTTTACTCAGAGTATGTGTTCTAGAAGAATATAGAACATTGAGTGAGACATTCACAGATGCAACACAGAAAAAGGAAATGGAGATCAGGGTATTGAAGGAGAAACTTTCTGACACTGAAGAGTTAAAGAGAGAGTTACATGAAGTATGTTGTCTTCTGGAGCAGGAGAGGCGGCAGCAGAATCAGTTGAAAGAGACCTGGCAAGAAGCAAGTGAACGGTTTGCAGAGTCTCAAGGCTTGATAAAGTGTAAAGAGGCTGAAGTCCAGAGGTTGTACAGAAAACTCACAGACATGATGATGGCCAACCAGCAGATGGAAGTAGAGGTGACCCGTATGCAGGAAGAGCTTGCAAAGGCAGAATGTGCCAGAAGACAAGCTCAACAGGAGACAGATGAACTCACTGGTGAGACTGCAAGTAGCAGAAGTAAAGATGCTCTAGTTGTGGAGGGATGGTTAGAATATAGCATGGCACAACTAGAGGAAGATGAAGTAACTGGAAGAGTGTTAGTGGTTCTCACTATCTCATATGTGGAGACCATTTAGAGGGGAACAGTTCTCTGTATAGCGAACACAGTCCTGGTGGAGAGTGAAAACACAAAAGCTGTGCAAGACACACTCTCAATGAAGGAGTGTGAACATGGCCTGAAGACACAGCAAGAGTTCCTGAACATATACAGGGCAGGTGAGAAAGAGACCATGGAAGGGTTCTTGGGCTGTTCATCAACTGATCAGAAATATCAACAGTGGCTGAAGGGACTGATTGAGAAAGAAATGAATGTATCCTCTGCAGAGAGTGAAAAGACTTCAAGAAAGTTATACAGAATACTTCTCCAAGAGCTAAGTGTGACTATGGAAAGTTACATGTTGGAGGAAGCGTTTTCCATGCCTGGGCAACGCCAGAAGTACTTAAGGGAGAAGGTTAACGGAATGGAAGCTTATCATATGAGGTCACAAAAAGGTGTAAAAGCTCCTGAAGAAATACAGAAGTATGTCTGTAAGAGAGATGCTGAAGCTGCCACCATTCAAGCAGGTGAGGCCCTGCTTGAGCCTGGGGAAGAGATTAGGGAGCAAAATAACAAAGATGGCTGGCAACTTGTGAGTGATGGCTGTCAAATGATGGAGAAGAAAGCCATGTCTGCTGAAGATGCAGAAGAGATTGACCTGCTGGAGCAGATGGAGAGAGAAATGGCTGACCAGTATGGTACTGGAGTAGAGGCTCCTGAAAACCTAAGCAAAGCGCTTTTCTTGAATGTACAAGAAGGAAGAGTAAAGATGCAGTTTGAGGATGAGTTGTCAGTCCCCAGGAATGCCGAGTGGCACCGGGAAACTAACCCACAAGCTGTGAGGGAGCAGTGTGAAAGAGATGTGCAGAGACGTGATAAGGCTGAAGACAAGAAGAGACAGCTTATCAAACAAATGAAAAAAAAAAAGGTCGAGGGACAGCATAGGCCACTTGTTGGAGTTCAGCAAATATTTGATCCTGGTGTCTAAGTTGATTATGAAAAGACTGATGGTCTTTTTCATGGGGAGGGGGATATGTGATAGTGCAGTAGCAAGAGTGGCCTGTAGAGGGCCTCTGAGCACAGTCATTGTGTTTGATTTAGTTAACCTGCACCTGCAAGGGTGCGGCTACACAGTTTAAATTTCCCCTCCCTCACAAACTCGGGGTCCTTGAAGCCTGTGGAGCTTAGGTCCATTGAGACCTGTGGGGCTTGAGGTCTATGTAGACCTGGTGCTAGTCTGTGAGGGACCTGGAAGCACGGAGCGGACAGGGGGTAGTCTGCCCCTCGCTCATCGCCTGTCAGGAAAATCCGCTGGAAGAAGCGGTATACGTTGCTGTGACCACTGTGGTGGACAACAGTGTGCAGTTGCATATTGCATATGATATGCTGGACTGTTTGTAAACTGAATACCTATGCTGAAATAAACACTCGAGGACTTTACCCTGTTTCTGGACATCATTGCGGTGCTGCCACCCCTGGGCAGGGGAAAATAGGCAGGAGATCCCGGGCAAGTAACCCCAACTTGCCACAATATATGCACACATACATATCCACACAAATACATGCATACACAAACACACATACACACACTTACATACACCCACACATATGCACACAAACATACAGACAGACAGAGAGACACCTGTAGCCTTTTCTTATATTATATATCTGCTCCAAATACAAAGGGACACTCTGAATAAGCACCTAACCAAGCAGATTTAGAAGATCACAATAACTATTTCTCCAAACATGTTATGTTCATGTAGCAAACATCGGTTCAATCTAGTCTTAGATAAAAGTAATAATGTAAAACTGTGTGGTATGTCTCAAAACATGGGTAATTACGGTAGCTGGGAGCAAGGAGATTTTAAATCTCCCAGGTCCTCCCTGGCTTCTGTGTATGCATCCGCCATTTTGCAGACGGGCACATGTGCAGAAGCCTAGGAAAGATCCGTGGATAAAGATCCCATTGGGGGGCAAATCTGGGGGCCTTAGGTATGTAGTGACCTTGACTGGCACTACATAATAAAAGAACTTTACTTGCCAGTTAAAAGCAACTGTTGTAACTACCAGTTTATTTAGCAAAGGGTAGTTATGCTGGACTTCATTTAATAAGAATAGGGAGTCAGGAAACTAAAGAGTTAAAATTGTTTAGGCATCATCATAAATCAGTTAGCTGCTGAGCTGTGACAGGCTCCCTGAGTGGAGCCTTCTTGTCACCTGTTGCAGGTAAGTAATTTCACCTCCCCTCATGGATCTGATCCGTGAGGGGAGGTGAAGCTTTAACTTTTTCTTTACTTTTACATGATCACCGTTATCCAATGGACTGCAGACCCCTGTGAAATCTCCAGGCTCTCAGCTACCTTTGGTATCCATGAGGGTAGATGATTCGTGTCGGGAGATGAAACCATAACTTTTTAAACTTTTTTTTAACTTTACATTATTGCTGTTATCCATTGGTTTACAGTGATCACATGACCGGGGACTGCATACTGTGGCCCCAGGTGATATTTCCTTGCTCTCGGCTATCAGCCAGGAGCAGGGACTTTTTTCAACTTCCCTTCTGCGCATGTGCCTGACATTTTGCCATCTGGTGCATAGGCAAAGAAGCTGGCAGCAGGTCCTTGCAGGACCAGATCATCGTGGGACATCATGGAGGCCGGAGGTGAGTAGCTTCAGCTCCCGTCATGGATCCGATCTTCAAGGGGAAATTAAACTTTAACTTTTTAAAACTTTTATGTGATTGCCGTTACCAATTGGATATTGGAAATTGCGTGACTGGGGGGTGCACAATGCTACCCCTGGTAACATCTACAGGCTATCGGCTGCCTCCGGCAGCTGATATGAGGGAGCTGTCACAAGCACAGACCCCAGGGCTTTAGTCTATAGGCCAGCGTGTTTTTATGGCCATGTAGATTAAAGCCCAGACACCCAGAAGTGAAAACTCACATAGGTGGTCACCAAGTGGGTTAATAAATAGTTAGGTTGACGTGATGTTCACCGCACAAACATAAAATATTTGGGAAGAAGATTGTAAATGTTTTAAGAACTGTCAAGTCGAGGATTCGGCTTGAACTGTTCACCGTCCACGGCTTGGACATGGCAACAGTCCAACTGGTAAGCACTTGATATGAACGTCGCTTTGCAATGCTTGACTCTCCCTAGCGGTGCTGTTGGCTGAAGCACAACAGCACCACTAGACTCAACATAGCAACTTTGATCTTGCCTGACAGGTCACTCAATGTATCAAACTCAAATTTTATGATTTTACGGTGGTGGTGAGGATGTAACAAATCTTATGCCACCAAAATCATCCACCAAAGGTCACGCAAAGGGGTCAAAGTGTGGTGCAAGAAAAAGCCTGTAGGCTTTTTTTTATTTCAGATGTAGAAAGAATTGTAGAGGGTGATGAGAAGGTCAAAATCTATTAAATTGATTTTTGTCCAGAATGTTCACACAGGAAAATGAAATATCAGAGTGATAAAGTAAACTTTCCATTAAATATCATCAATTTAAGCCAGGAAGAAGACCAGGAAGAAGATCAGGAAGAAGATTAAAATAATCAAATTGCCCGGATCTGATGGCATATAACCCCGGTGTTGCGTCCTAACCAGACGTGCGGCATACACAAACAAAAGAATAAGCACAACTGTGTGTAACACAACTAACAAGCATGACTGTGCAATGTAAAGACAAATTGAAACTAAGGGAAAACCTTTCCCTGAAAACCCCCACCTGGCAAAGACCCCTGCCTTATAGGCAGGCCGACCGCTCTGATAAGTTCGGACCCACACCTGTGCCTCGGCAACTAACAAATCCCTACCAGGGAGCCCTGAACATGCAAAGAACAGTGCACAGTAACAAACTGGGGTACTTAGCTGGTGCAGTAGTCTGTAGCTAGGGAATGGAGCTCTAGGAACTGGCAGTGCTCCTCACCAGCAATCCAGGAGAAAACTGAATTGAACCGCACTGACATCAATTCAAAGTTAGACTAAATAGAGCCGGGCAACTAGAGACAGGTGAGAACTGACAGCACTCACCCGACACCATGCCCCTCAGCTTCAGGAAAGACAGAAAAATCTGGTCCGGCCTGAAAGCAAGGCAAAGATTTCAGAACAGCTGCAACAGTACCTGCTAGAGATGAGCGAATGTACTCATTTCAGGTGTTTTTGGACCCGAGCACCGCTTTTTCCGAGCAACTGACTACTCGGACGAAAAGATTCGGGGGGCTCCGGGGGGGGGGGGGGGGGGCGGGGTCGGCGTGGTGAAGCGGGGGGTAACAGTGGGGAACAGGGGGGAGGTCTCTCTCTCCCCCCCCCACTCCCCTCTGCAACCCCCTGCGCACCCCCGGCACCCCCCGAATCTTTTCGTCCGAGTAGTCAGTTACTCGGAAAAAGGGGTGCTCTGGTCCAAAAACACCCGAACTGAGTATGTTCGCTCATCTCTAGTACCTACCCTTCTAGAAGGGGCCCCAGGACCCTTACGACCAGGATGACTCAGATGAAATCTGTGAAATTTTTTTTTACCAGATCTGCATGAACATAGACGGCCGGAACCCATGATCTCTCTTCTGGACCATAACCGTGCCAATGCAAAAGGTACTGCAATGAATTCCTGATTTGACGAGAGTCGATTATGTAATAATTACATATTGCACCTTCCCATCCATTAAAACAGGATTTAGGGTGGTAAACATTCCCGGAAAAGATGAATCTTTAATGTAGAGATTTGTGGAAAACATTGGTAATTTTCATCGCATTGGGAATTTCGAACCGAAAGATGACCGCATTAATTCTCTTATTGATTTTAAACGGACCGATAAATTGCTGTCCTAGTTTAAAGGATGGTTGCTTGAGTTTTATATTTCTGGTAGACAACCAAACCAAGTCTCCAACACAGAATACTGCTCCCTCAGAACGATGACTATCCGCTACCTGCTTGCCCCACTGAACTGAACGCTGTAGATTTCTCTGAACCTCAGCCCACCCTGCCTTGATATCAGAACAAAACTCAGTAGCTCCTAGTACCTCCGAAACCAGCTTGGAAAAGAGGCCAAAACATGGGTGGAATCCATAATTACAAAAGAACGTTGGTGTCCCTGTAACCTCCAGTGATCTATTGTTTAAAGCAAATTCAGCTAGGGGTAAGAACCTTCACCAGTCCTTCTGGTTTTCCATGACGTAATAGCGTAAATTGTGTTCCAGGTTCTTGTTACATCTCTGTTTGCCTGTTGGTCTCTGGATGGTATGCCAAGGAAAACTAGAGCTGGACACCCAAACGAGAGCATACTATTTGCTAAAAGCTGGAAACGAATTGTACCCCACAATCAGAGACAATATTCTCTGGTACTCCATGTAATCTAACAATGTGGGAAATGAACAAACTGGACAGCGTTTTAGCATTCAGCAAACCAGAGAGTGCCACAAAAATGGCACACCACCACCCAGACAACTGTGTTACAAGGTTTCATAGGGATTGGTAAGGATAATAACTTACTGGATGGCAGATTACGGGGTAACTTTGTTCTGGCATACACCTCACAAGACGAAATAAAACTGAACGCATCCCATCATAATGACGGCCACCAAAACGGGAGTAGCTTATGAGTAATATTAATTCTCAGATGACCGGCCAATACGAAACTATGAACCTTGGAAGCACCTGTAACCTTAGATGAACTGGAACGAAAAGCTTTCCAGCAGGAAGCTTTGATGGGGCTAAATCCTGTGCTCTACGGACTTGCTCCTCTAACTCCAATGACACTGCCCACACCACTTCAGATAGAATGGGGGCAGGAGGTTCATCAGAAACTACTGGAAGAAAACTTCTCGAAAGAGCATCGGCCTTCACATTTTTCCAACCTGGACTATAAGTAACTGAAACGTTGAAACAGGAAAAAAAAAGAGACCACTGTGCCTGTCTAGGATTGAGTCTCTTAGCTGATTCTAGATGTATAAGGTTTTTGTGGTCCATGAAAACTATCACCTTGTGTCCCCTTCCAGAAGGGGACACCACTCCTCAAACTCCCATTTAATCGCCAACAGCTCTCTGTCCCCAATATCATAATTTTGTTCTGAAGAAGAAAATTTATGAGAAAATGGGACGTGGCTTGGACAGGCACCGAGACTGCAGCAATATCCTAAGCTCCGCTCGGCAGAGGCACTTCTAGCTACCTAAAGCACTCATCGGAGTCCAACAAACACTGCAAAAGCTCCAGGAGAAGTCCAGGAACTTAGTGATGTCCAGGAGAAGAGCTTCCAGACCAGCTCCGGCTAAGCTGGAGTCCTTTGCAGCGCGCGGGTCCTCCTCAACAATGGCCGGGGGAGTAGCGCTGGCTTCCGATCCCATGGAGAGAAAGTACAGCGGCTGTACACAGCTTCCCTCAGAAGAGGAGGGAGACGAAGGAGGCGCGGGGGATTCGGCAAAGTCAGCAGCAGCGAGCAACAGGAGGTAACCTCACCTAATAATGAGAGGTTAGTAAAGAAAGGGGACATTAACTCAGGGCTCCCGACACCCAACATGGCGCCGGCCACGTTATTGCAGGAGGGTAAATCACTAACTAGCAGCCCAGCAAAACAACGCCAGAAAATGTCCACTGCAGAAGGAAGGGAAATGTATAATGCACACAGACACATGGAAAAAGCTGGAGAAGGAGGCTTGGACAGTCTTGCAGCATCTAACAAACCAGTGACTGAGCTATATATAAAAGAAGCTGTAGTGGCCCTCAGGGATACCATCCAAGCTGACATACTGATTCTAACCTCAACAGTAAATTCCTCGGTGCTGGACATTGATAATAAAATGAAAAAAATGACAAGAAAATGGAAGAAATAGTTAAATCACACAACTCCCTGATAGACGCTCATTATGAGCTGGAGGAAAAAGTCACCAAAGTACAACATAAGCTAAGCGACTTAGAAGACAGAAATAGACGCAATAACATCAAGATACAGGGCATACCAGAAAAAGTACCCAACGCTGATATTCCAAACTATATTACACTATATTAAACTATATTTATGCAAACGCTACTTCCAAATATGGCCGACCAAGACCTAAAAATTGATAGGGCACATAGACTACCTCGCACGAAATTCCTAAAGCAAGACAATCCCAGGGATGTTATTGCAAGGATCCACTATTTCCGTACAAAGGAAGCCCTCATGAGTGTGGCCAGGAGATCACAACCTCTGCCGAATCCATACTCTGACCTGCGCCTCTTTTTTGATCTTTCACAAGCAGCTTTGGAGGCAAGAAGAGGCTTTGCAGGGGTAACCACAACATTGAGGAAGGCGACTATCCCCTATAGGTGGGGGTTTCCTACTAAAGTTATTGCCACTACAGATAGCGTACACCATATCTTTCAAAACCCAGAGTCGGCGACTAATGTTTTGAAAACCTGGGGATTGATAATTCAAGACATTTCACACCCGCATGCAAATGCTGGACCCAAAAGGAGCCAACAAAATGAGGAGCGTGATACTTCCCCCTAAAAAAACCCCCGAAAATGTTCTTTTTTGTTTCTTTCTCCGATTACCACAAAACATTATTAATTGAAGTGCCTGCCCGTTGTAGCTGGACTTTCACCCCCACTGAATATGCAAATATTAACTTGCTATAGTTCTCTCAAACTGTTCCTTATTCTTGTCCTCCACAAGCTAGCTATTGTGTCTAGTTTTTCCTTGCTAGTCAAGGGAATTCGAAAGGAGTTCGGTTTTATTGTTTTATTTTCACAGGCATTATCATTTACCAGGTTCTCCTGTGTCTACGGTTCTATCAACATCCACCACTGAAATGGCTGTGAAGATCCTATCTCTGAACAATAACGGCTTGAACTCACCATTCAAAAGACGCTCAACTTGGAGAGAGGTGACTCTCCATAATGCGGATGTAGTATGTATACAAGAAACCCATTTTCTGGAAGTTGATTGTAAACGAATGTCACATAGATCTTGCCCACAAATTGTGTTTGCTAGTGCAAAAAAAAAAACATTCGGGGGTGATGATAGCGTTCAGAGAAAATGTTAAATTCACAATAGAGAAACAGATTTGCGATCCGAAGGGGCGCTTTATAACTTTGATTGGTTCACTTAAAAACAAACAAATAACATTAGTAAATGTTCATGTTCCCAACACAAAACAAATTAACTTTCTAAATAAACTCATGAAAAAAATAAATCGGGTAGCGAGAGGTCCGGTGATGTTGTTGCGGAGACTTTAATTTGGTTCCTGACAGGAAAATCGACTCAACTAACCCAAAAATAAAGAGAAATGCCACTTTAGGGGAATGGATACATGGAAGGGCATTATATGATGCTTTTCGATGTGTCAATGCCTCTGCAAGAGAGTACACATACTATTCACCAAGGCACAAAACCTTCTCCCAAATAGACTTATGTCTAGTAGAAAGAGCTCTCCTTGTTTCGGTCTCAAAAGTGGAGATTGGCACCGCTACATGGTCCGACCATGCTCTGATTGTCACATCATTAAACTTGGGAGGCTCTGGCCAATCAAACAGAACATGGAGAAATAATACAAATTTGATGGGCCTACCAAAATACAAAAAAGAAATCCAAAATGCTTTTATTGGAATATTTTCAATTTAATGACACCAACAAACCTCTGGAATGCCCAAAAAGCTTACATGAGAAGCATCCTTATAAAACTAGGATCTAAATATAAAAAAGAAAAAACAAAAAAAAACTGATAATATCCTCACCCAAATACACCTTAAAGAAATTGAACTTCAACAATTTTCCTCTAAAAAAACCCCATAATGATCTATACAAGTTGAGACTAGATTTGCGTAAAATACTATTGGGTGATTTTGATAGGGAAGTAAATGCCCAGCGAGCAAATATCTACTCTTCACTTAACAGACCCTCAAGATGGATGGCCAATTTAATAAAGAAAACAACTATAAAAGCTGACATACCCTATATATGGACTCAACAAGAAAAAAAATGTAAAATAATACATTCAAAACAAATAGCAGAAAAATTCTGCTCTTATTACAGTAACTTATATAATTTGAAAAATTAGACTCAATTAGAGTCCAAATAGTGCATCTATTCAAGAATTCCTACGGCTGGTTAACTTGCCAACTCTAAAATCAGCCCAAGCTGAATTTCTAGACACGCCGATATCTATCCCTGAAATAGCAGATACAAAATCATTGCTTAAAAAACAAAAAGCCCCGGGACCTGATGGGTACTCTGCGGAATATTATAAAACATTTATAACAACATTATTATCACATATAACTAACTTGTTTAATGTAACTATGAAGAGGGGTAGTTTTGCCAGGGAGATGCTTGAGGCGACGATAGTGGTCTTACCCAAACCTGGTAAGGAACCAAATACTCCAGCAAACTTTGGACCAATATCGCTCCTCAACACAGATATAAAGATACATGCCAAAACACTAGCATGTAGACTGTTAAAGATCCTTCCGGATTTAATCCACTCAGATCAAATAGGGTTTGTGAGGGGCAGACAGGCCTTGAATGGCACACAAAAATTTTTACATTTGTTACATTCAATAGAGACCTCTCAGATGCCGACAATTATGTTGGCCCTAGATGCTGAAAAGGCATTCGACAGAGTCCATTGGGGATACGTTTTCGAAACATTAAAAAAATTCGGATTTGGGGAGGGGGTGACCCAAGCCATCCAGGCCTTGTATTGGATGGAACACTATCAGAACCCTTGACAATTACAAATGGCACAAGACAAGGATGTCTACTTTCTCCGATTCTGTATGTCTTAACAGTGGAACCATTAGCAGAATTAATTCGAACAACTTCTGATGTAAGGGGTGTTCCAGTAAACTTCAGACAGCATAAAATAGGACTCTTTGCTAATGACATAATTCTGACGTTGTCTCAGCCCATGGAGCCTCTAAGATCTGCCTGCAAGATTCTGGAACACTTCAGTAAAATTTCATTGTATAAACTAAATGTGAACAAGTCACTGATTCTGGGTATAAATACCTCAATATCTCTAGAAACTGCAATCGCTCAGAGTTTCCTTTCAAATGGAGGAAAAAGAGCATACCATACTTAGGAATAGCCCTAACACCGTTAATTTAAAATACAGAACATGAAAACTTCCCAAAATTACTAAATTCTGTCCAAAAAGAAATTGACCACTTATCCAAACTAAATTTAACATGGTTTGGTAGGATTATGTCTTACAAAATGAAAATTCTTCCAATAATTTTGTACTACTTTAGGGTCTTGCCGATACTAATTTCCTGTTCCACTCTTATCGGGTTGCAGAAACTGTTTAATAATTTCATCTGGGGAAGGAAAAGACTACGCTTAGCGCTATCGATTTTAGCGTTGCATCGTAAGAATGGTGGTGCCGATGTTTCTAATCTAAAGTTGTACCATAAAGCCATTTTTCTAAACCAAACCAGACAGCTAGTCCATCGTGAGAGTGCAGTGGAATGGCCGCGTATGGAAAAAAGTTGAAAGACATTACTGGACAGGCGTTATTATATGCAGTATCTATAGAATGCTTAACATCCCAAAAATATAAAATTACAACTTTCAGGAATGTCTCCCCCTATGCTAGCTTCAATTCACTCCTGGAGTGACTTCTCAAAAAAAAATAGATCTATCCGGGACCTTGGAAAAACCCTCTCTACCTATTGAAACGCTAAGCTTCCTCTTACCAGACTTAGAATTACGATCCTGGAAGGCTGGGGGAGTGAAATGTTTGGGAGCCCTCATGTCCTCAGAGGAAATTAAACCATTGACGAATTACTTCTCAAATATGGCCTACATCAGAAAGAAGTTTTCAAGTACCTCAGAATAAGTTCCTTTCTGAAAAAATCCCCCATTCACAAAATAAAATTCCCTGTCACACTTATTAATAAGATTACCTCGGACCCCATCATAGGCAAGTCTGAAACTAGATTCTTCTATGATATATTGAGTAATAACTAGAGATGAGCGAACGTACTCGTCCGAGCTTGATACTCGTTCGAGTATTAGCGTGTTCGAGATGCTCGTTACTCGTAACGAGTACCACGCGATGTTCGGGTTACTTTCACTTTCATCTCTGAGACGTTAGCGCGCTTTTCTGGCCAATAGAAAGACAGGGAAGGCATTACAACTTCCCCCTGCGACGTTCAAGCCCTATACCACCCCCCTGCAGTGAGTGGCTGGCGAGATCAGGTGTCACCCGAGTATAAAAATCGGCCCCTCCCGCAGCTCGCCACAGATGCGTTCTGACATACTTTAGGGAAAGTGCTATCTTGGTGGAGCTGCTATAGGGAGAGTGTTAGGAGTATTTTAGGCTTCAAGAACCCCAACGGTCCTTCTTAGGGCCACATCTAACCGTGTGCAGTACTGTGGAGGCTGCTTTTTGCAGTGTTGCACTTTTTTTTTTTTGGTATATCGGCCGTGCAGAGCATTGCGCCCTGCAGTAATACTCCAGGGCCAGAAGCGCTTAGGCAGGGACAGAAGACATATTGATTGAATATAGGCAGTGGGCCTTTGCAAAAATATTTGGGGAAAAAAATCTATTTGGGCTGCCTGTAAGTGTCCTCAGTGTTCTGGGTCTGTGCTGGGTGTAGTAGTTCTCCAAATTCATACGCAGCCAGCTAAGTGTTACAGCAGCCTTGCGCAAAATTATTTCCTGGCTCTGTCTGGGCTGTTAAATCACCGCTGTATTGCAGTCCACAGTGCAACACTCTGCAGTTCTTTGACATACTCCAGGGCCAGAAGCGCTTAGGCAGGGACAGAAGACATATATTGATTGAATATAGGCAGTGTGCCTTTGCAAAAACATTTGGGGAAAAAAATCTATTTGGGCTGCCTGTAAGTGTCCTCAGTGTTCTGGGTCTGTGCTGGGTGTAGTAGTTCTCCAAATTCATACGCAGCCAGCTAAGTGTTACAGCAGGCTTGCGCAAAATTATTTCCTGGCGTTCCGTAAGCGAAGTCAGCCTCCAACCACAGGCCAATAAGCGGCACATTTAATTACAGCGTTCTGTTTCTGCATTACTGGTAATACAGCATGCTGAGGGGTAGGGGTAGGCCTAGAGGACGTGGACACGGCCGAGGACGCGGAGGCCCAAGTCAGGGTGTGGGCACAGGCCGAGCTCCTGATCCAGGTGTATCGCAGCCGACTGCTGCGGGATTAGGAGAGAGGCACGTTTCTGGCGTCCCCACATTCATCACACAATTAATGGGTCCACGCGGTAGACCTTTATTAGAAAATGAGCAGTGTGAGCAGGTCCTGTCGTGGATGGCAGAAAGTGCATCCAGCAATCTATCGTCCACCCACAGTTCTGCGCCGTCCACTGCTGCAACTCAGAATCCTCTGGCTGCTGCTCCTCCTTCCTCCCAGCCTCCTCACTCCATTACAATGACACATTCTGAGGAGCGGGCAGACTCCCAGGAACTGTTCTCGGGCCCCTGCTCAGATTGGGCAGCAGTGGTTCCTCTCCCACCAGAGGAGTTTATCGTGACTGATGCTCAACCATTGGAAAGTTCCCGGGGTCCGGGGGATGAGGCTGGCAACTGTCTCAAGACCTTTCAGTGGGTGAGGAGGACGATGACGATGAGACACAGTTGTCTATCAGTGAGGTAGTAGTAAGGGCAGTAAGTCCGAGGGAGGAGCGCACAGAGGATTCGGAGGAAGAGCAGCAGGACAATGAGGTGACTGACCCCACCTGGTTTGCTACGCCTACTGAGGACAGGTCTTCAGAGGGGGAGGCAAGGGCAGCAGCAGGGCAGGTTGCAAGAGGCAGTGCGGTGGCCAGGGGTAGAGGCAGGGCCAGACCGAATAATCCACCAACTGTTTCCCAAAGCGCCCCCTCGCGCCATGCCACCCTGCAGAGGCCGAGGTGCTCAAAGGTCTGGCAGTTTTTCACTGAGAGTGCAGACGACCAACGAACAGTGATGTGCAACCTTTGTCGCACCAAGATCAGCCGGGGAGCCACCACCACCAGCCTCACCACCACCAGCATGCGCAGACATATGATGGCCAAGCACCCCACAAGGTGGGACGAAGGCCGTTCACCGCCTCCGGTTTGCACCACTGCCTCTCCCCCTGTGCCCCAACCTGCCACTGAGATCCAACCCCCCTCTGAGGACACAGGCACTACCGTCTCCTGGCCTGCACCCACACCCTCACCTCCGCTGTCCTCGGCCCCATCCACCAATGTCTGTCAGCGCACCGTCCAGCCGTCGCTAGGGTTGTGGAAACGGAGTCTTTCAAAAATATGATGGCGGCGGCGGCCCCGCGCTACTCAGTTCCCAGTCGCCACTACTTTTCCCGATGTGCCGTCCCAGCCCTGCACGACCATGTCTCCTGCAACATTGTACGCGCCCTCAGCAACGCGGTTACTGCCAAGGTCCACTTAACAACGGACACGTGGACAAGCACAGGCGGGCAGGGCCACTATATCTCACTGACGGTACATTGGGTGAATTTAGTGGAGGCTGGGACAGAGTCAGAGCCTGGGACCGCTCACGTCCTACCCACCCCCAGAATTGCGGGCCCCAGCTCGGTGCTGGTATCTGCGGCGGTGTATGCTTCCTCCACTAAACCACCCTCCTCCTCCTCCTCCTCCTCCTCCTCCAACGCAACCTCTGTCTCGCAATCAAGATGTGTCAGCAGCAGCAGCACGTCGCCAGCAGTCGGTGTCGCGCGGCGTGGCATCACAGCGGTGGGCAAGTGTCAGCAGGCCGTGCTGAAACTACTCAGCTTAGGAGATAAGAGGCACACGGCCCACGAACTGCTGCAGGGTCTGACAGAGCAGACCGACCGCTGGCTTGCGCCACTGAGCCTCCAACCGGGCATGGTCGTGTGTGACAACGGCCGTAACCTGGTGGCGGCTCTGCAGCTCGGCAGCCTCACGCACGTGCCATGCCTGGCCCACATCTTTAATTTGGTGGTTCAGCGCTTTCTGAAAAGCTACCCACACTTGACAGACCTGCTCGGAAAGGTGCGCCGGCTCTGCGCACATTTCCGCAAGTCCCACACGGACGCTGCCACCCTGCGCACCCTGCAACATCGGTTTAATCTGCCAGTGCACCGACTGCTGTGCGACGTGCCCACACGGTGGAACTCTACGCTCCACATGTTGGCCAGGCTCTATGAGCAGCGTAGAGCTATAGTGGAATACCAACTCCAACATGGGCGGCGCAGTGGGAGTCAGCCTCCTCAATTCTTTTCAGAAGAGTGGGCCTGGTTGGCAGACATCTGCCAGGTCCTTGGAAAATTTGAGGAGTCTACCCAGGTGGTGAGCGGCGATGCTGCAATCATTAGCGTCACCATTCCTCTGCTATGCCTCTTGAGAAGTTCCCTGCAAAGCATAAAGGCAGACGCTTTGCGCTCGGAAACAGAGCCGGGGGAAGACAGTATGTCGCTGGATAGTCAGAGCACCCTCCTGTCTATATCTCAGCACGGTGAGGAGGAGGAGGAGGAGCATGAGGAGGAGGGGGAAGAGACAGCTTGGCCCACTGCTGAGGGTACACATGCTGCTTGCCTGTCATCCTTTCAGCGTGTATGGCCTGAGGAGGAGGAGGAGGAGGAGGAGGATCCTGGAAGTGATCTTCCTAGTGAGGACAGCCATATGTTGCGTACAGGTACCCTGGCACACATGGCTGACTTCATGTTAGGATGCCTTTCTCGTGACCCTCGCGTTACACGCATTCTGGCCACTACGGATTACTGGGTGTACACACTGCTTGACCCACGGTATAAGGAGAACCTTTCCACTCTCATACCCGAAGAGGAAAGGGGTTCGAGAGTGATGCTATACCACAGGACCCTGGCGGACAAACTGATGGTAAAATTCCCATCCGACAGCGCTAGTGGCCGAAGGCGCAGTTCCGAAGGCCAGGTAGCAGGGGAGGCGCGGAGATCAGGCAGCATGTACAGCACAGGCAGGGGAACACTCTCTAAGGCCCTGGACAGCTTTATGGCTCCCCAGCAAGACTGTGTCACCGCTTCCCAGTCAAGGCTGAGTCGGCGGGAGCACTGTAAAAGTATGGTGAGGGAGTATGTAGCCGATCGCACGACCGTCCTCCGTGACGCCTCTGCCCCCTACAACTACTGGGTGTCGAAGCTGGACACGTGGCCTGAACTCGCGCTGCATGCCCTGGAGGTGCTTGCTTCTCCTGCGGCTAGCGTCTTGTCAGAGAGGGTGTTTAGTGCGGCTGGAGGAATCATCACGGATAAGCGTACCCGCCTGTCAACCGACAGTGCCGACAGGCTTACACTCATCAAGATGAACAAAGCCTGGATTTCCCCAGACTTCTCTTCTCCACCAGCGGACAGCAGCGATACCTAAGCAATACGTAGGCTGCACCCGCGGATGGAAGCATCGTTCTCTATCCCCATCAAAAACGGGGACCTTTTTGCTTCATCAATCTGTGTATAATATTCCTCCTCCTCCTGCTCCTCCTCCTGAAACCTCACATATTCACGCCGAACGGGCAATTTTTCTTAGGCCCACAAGGCTCAGTCATATAATTTTTCTAAACAATTTTTATACGTTTCAATGCTCATTAAAGCGTTGAAACTTTCACCTCAACCAATTTTTATTTTAACTGGGCTGCCTCCAGGCCTAGTTACCAATTAAGCCACATTAACCAAAGCGATTAATGGATTTCACCTGCCCTCTTGGTTGGGCATGGGCAATTTTTCTCAGGTACATTAGTACTGTTGGTACACCAATTTTTGGGGGCCCTCGCCTACAGTGTAATCAAATGAATTTTTAGCCCACCTGCATTACAGCTGCCGTTACATCAGCTGTGTTGGGCACTGCAATGGGATATATTTATGTACCGCCGGTGGCTTCCTGGCACCCACCCATGCTGTCGGTCCACAGGGAGTTGTAACTGCATGTGTCCACTTCTAAAGAACCCCAGTCTGACTGGGGCATGCAGTGTGGGCCGAAGCCCACCTGCATTTAATCGGACGTTACCTCAGCTGTGATGGGCACTGCAATGGGATACATTAATGTACAGCCGGTGGGTTCCAGGGAGCCACCCATGCTGTGGGTGCACACGGAATTCCCATTGCGGAGTTGTACCTGCCTGTGACTATTTATAAAAAAACGCGGTCTGACTGGGGCATGCAGACACCTTGACAGAATGAATAGTGTGTGGCACATAGGTACCCCATTGCTATGCCCACGTGTGCAGCTCCTGATGGAGGTGGCACAGGATTGGATTTCTCATTGCTTCTGTACAGGATTGTGGGCTATTGCCCCGCCCCTTTTAAAGAGGGTCGCTGCCTAGATGTGCCAACCCTCTGCAGTGTGTGCCTGCGGTTCCTCCTCATGGCAGACGCACTTATAAATAGACATGAGGGTGGCGTGGCATGAGGGCAGCTGAAGGCTGGGCAGGGACAGTTTCGTGTGCGCTGTGGACACTGGGTCGTGGGGGGGGGGGGGTTGGGCAGCATGTAACCCAGGAGGAGTGGCAGCGTAGTGTCATGCAGGCAGTGATTGTGCTTTGTTGGAGGTAGTGTGGTGCTTAGCTAAGGTATGCATTGCTAATGAGGGCTTTTCAGAAGTAAAAGTTGTTGGAAGGGGGGGGGGGGGGGGCCCACTCTTGCCGCTATTGTGGCTTAATAGTGGGACCTGGGAACTTGAGATGCAGCCCAACATGTAGCCCCTCGCCTGCCCTATCCGTTTCTGTGTCGTTCCCATCACTCTCTTGAATTGCCCAGATTTTCACAAATGAAAACCTTAGCGAGCATCGGCGATATACAAAAATGCTCGGGTCGCCCATTGACTTCAATGGGGTTCGTTACTCGAAACGAACCTTCGAGCATCGCAAAAAGTTCGTCCTGAGTAACGAGCACCCGAGCATTTTGGTGCTCGCTCATCTCTAGTAATAACACAAATTTGACAAAAAAAATCAAGTATGTTAAGTTGGGAGATTGAATTGAAGGAGAAGATAACTGTAGAATTCTGGACCAGAGCTTTCAGTTTAACAACAAAATCTACTAAGGGATTGGGAATACTAGAGACGCAGACAAAATTATGTTTGAGATGGTACTATACTCCCTCACTGCTAATCAATAGATCAAATATTGGAGATGGTCTTTGTTGGAGGGAGTGTGGTCAAAAAGGTTCATTGTCACACATTTTCTGGTCTTGCCCTAGAATAAAATGTTTCTGGGATAAGGTAATTAATTTTCTACAAAATATAATGCGTTGCCACATACCCAGGGATGCCAAATTGTTTCTACTATTAATAGGTATGGAAAAGTTTCCAAAAAATGCAAAATTCTTATTAGCACACTCTTTAATGACAGCTAAAACAATCATTGCAAAATATTGGAAAGATCCAAACCCACCAGAAATGGAGGAGTTCAAAAACAGTATGGCGGAACAATACAAGTTTGAAAGATGGTTGGCGTTTCGTAGCAATTCTATGAACAAATTTAATGAAACCTGGGACATGTGGAGAAAATTTTTTCCAAAAAATTATATTAATGTCTAGCTCATAGATGCCTAGTTATAAAGTTGATGTTCATCTTTTCTATTTTCTGTTTTACAATAATAGAAACTTAATAAGATAAAAACAGACACTCAGTCGCCATAAAATCAATCGTCAAAAATACTGTGCCTTGCGTATGTCAATTAGAAGTACATTATAAGGAAAAATAAATGTAATTCATATCAGGAGCACATGAGAATTAATGTAACAAAGGAAAAAGAGTGATAAAGAAGGAATATATGTTAGGCTGCTAATGTATTTCTTTGTATTTGATTGACGGCATGAGATGTTGTAATTTACATGCTTTTTGAAAACTCAATAAAAATGAATTTAAGTAAAAAAAAAAATTATGAGAAAATATAGCCCATGGGCAAAGATCTTGCAATGTCACCATTCCCTGAGACAGAACTGCTCCAACCCCCACCTCCGAAGCATCGACCTCAACACATAAAAGGCCTATAAGAATCTGGCTGCACCAGAACCGGAGCCGTAGCAAAACACTTCTTCAGTTTCCGAAATGAAAGTGCCCCCGCAGGCCATTCAGTCAGGAAACACCACTTCTTTGTCATATTCATAAGCGGTTTAACTATCACTGAAAAATCCCTAGTGACCTCTTGCACAGCAAACACACATTTTTCTCTCTTGCCGAATAAACAATTCTCACACAAAACTTGGAGGACCTGGCGAACATGGGAAACGTGAGAATCAAAATCATGGGCAAAAAATCAAAATATCATCTAGGTAAAGAAACACAAATCTGCCCACAAATTCATGGAAAACCTCATTGATAAAGGAATGAGATACCGCAGGAGCATTAGTGAGACCAAAAGGCATAACCAGACTCTCATAATGCCCCTCTGGGGTATTAAACACGGTTTTCCACTCGTCCCCCTTCTTAATCCGGATTAAGTTATATGCACCACCTAAATCCAATTTAGAAAAACAGTTTGAGCCACTCAACTGTGAAAACAGATTCGGGATAAGGGGAAGAGAGTATGGATTGCGTTTCGTGATTTTGTTCAGTTCACTAAAGTCAACACAGGGACGTAAACCACCATCTTTTTTCTTTGCAAGGAAGAACCCAGCTGCCAAGGGGGAACTAGAAGGCTGTATATGATTCTCAAACTGTCCAGTATAAAGTCTTTAAGAGCTTGTCTCTTAGGAGCAGATATGTTGTACATGCAACTCTTGGGAAACTTGCAGTCAGGGAGAAGCTCAATTGCGCAATCTCCCTATCTCTTCTATGTAGCAGTGAATAGAAGCCACATTCACAAGAGGGTTCCATTTTGTGATGTCCCCTTTCTCCCAGTCAACTACTGGGTTATGTAGGCCTAACCAGGGAAACCCCAAAACTACTTGCTTAGGAAGGTATTACATATATAATTATATCATTTCTGTATGGCACATACAAGCCAAACTTTAAATGAACATTAGGCACACAAAATCTCAGACATTTTTGAGATAGTGGAAAGGCGTCAATGGCGGACACAGGGATCGGAAAATCCAGAGAGTTCATCTCTAAGCATAAACTCTTGACTATATCCTGGTGTATTAGGTTGATGCCAGCTCCACAATCCAAAAAACCCTTAATGGGATTGCCCACACCTCTACAAAGAATCTCGCCTTTCAGATCTGAAAGCTTATGTTTATGCACAGCTGACTATGTGTATAAATCGAGCAGGCATTATCTTTTTATCCTGCCCTATATTTCACAATTTTTCAAGATGGCCGCCGCATCCCAGCTGATACGCAGTTTGAAAATACATTTGCCACAATTCCCCACTCTGTACTTCCTCCTTGTGTGCGTCCTTACTAAGCGCTTCCCTGCTATTGGTCAGCAATCTGGTTGCAAGAGCTGAAGAGAAAAAAGGCCATCTGGTTATTGCAACTAGACAAGCCGGACCTGTAGTGCTGGAATACCTACAGATCACATCCAGAGGCAACCTGGCAATAAATACTTCTGAAGTGGTAGAAGAAAATAATGGCTTTAAGGCCTTAGTCAGACGGGCGATTTTTCGCCCGATTTGCGCATGCGCATGCGTCCGGCGATTTTATAAAACCATTGCTTTGCAATGGTATCGGACACATGAGCGCTTTTTATGCGCTCGTCCGATAAATTATAGAACAGAAATCGCAGATCGCACCTATCTGCGATCTGCGATTCCTGTTCTCTTCTCCATATGCGCTCAATGGGGCCGGCGGCAGCAGCGTCGACCCCATTGAGAACATATAGTAGACAAATCATTCTCCTCTGCCACAGCTGTAACAGAAATGTGTAAAAACAAAAAAAATATATATACTCACCTGGTCCCGGCAGACGGAGTTCAGCTGCGGCCGGCCGGCAGTTCTCCTGAACTGCTCTGAGTAGTATTCAGCAGCCGGGGATTTAAAATCCCCGCCTGCTGAATGAGCTGCCTCTGATTGGTCACAGCCCTGACCAATCAGAGGCAGCTCTCACTCACCCATTCATGAATTCATGAATGGGTGAGTGAGTGCTGCCTCTGATTGGCTCACCGCAGGGACCAATCAGGGGCAGCTCTCAGCTGTCATTCAGCTGAGAGCTGCCCCTGATTGGTCCCTGCGCTGAGCCAATCAGAGGCAGCACTCACTCACTCACTCATTCATGAATTCATGAATGGGTAAGTGAGAGCTGCCTCTGATTGGTGAGGCAGACCCCATGTAGTGTTTGCAGTGCCCCTGAGGTACCAGGTACCAGGTACCAGTTAGAGATGAGCGAGCACCAAAATGCTCGGGTGCTCGTTGCTCGAGTCAAACTTTTAGCAATGCTCGAGAGCTCGTTTCGAGTAATGAACCCCATTGAAGTCAATGAGCAACTCGAGCATTTTTGTATGGGACCGATGCTCCGCATAGGTCATGACGTGTGAAACTCTGGGAAACCTCAGAAAGTCATGGAAACACCACAGAACTGGATAGGGAAGGGCAGGGGCAGCATGCATGGCTGCATCTCAGGCTCCCAGGTCCCACTATTAAGTCAAAATGGGGGCAAGAGTCTGGCATTACCCCCCCTAACAATTTTTACTTCGGACAAACCCTCATTAGCAAGGCACACCTTAGCTAAGCACCACACTACCTGCAACCAAGGACAATCAATGCCTGCAGGTCACACCGCTGCCCTGCCTCTTCTCCTGGGTTACATGCTGGCATTGCTGTCCAACCCCCCACATGATCCTGCGTCCACAGCGCACTGGGGTCCACCTCTATTTTTACTACAAAAATGATACTGGGGTCTGCCTATACGTCTGCTACAGAAATGATACTGGGGTCTGCCTATACTCCTGCTACAGAAATGTTACAGGGGTCTGCCTATACTTCTGCTACAAAAATATTACAGGGTTCTGCCTATACTTTTACTACAGAAATGTAACTGGGGTCCGCCTATACCTTTGCTACAGAAATGTTACTGGGGTCTGCCTACACTTCTGCTACAGAAATGTTACTGGGGTCTGTTTATACCTTTGCTACAGGAATGTTACAGGGGTCTGTCAATACTATGGGTGCACTAAGTCTTCCCATCGTGGTGTTTTACCTATCTGGCACAAATACACTGACTGACTAGGGCAGAAATGTGGGCCGAGGCCAAGGTCCTTGCTGGGGTGAAACTCTCCCATGGTTGGGCACTCTGATTTCTTCCTGTGTAATATCATCTTTGTGCACTGACAGCATAGGCGAGCCCAAGGAACTCAAAGACTTCCCCTTGCAGTGTTGAGCTATCTGTGTGGGGACACATGGATTTCCCATTGCTATGTAACTCAGGGCACCTTGGATCACACAAGGTGTTTGCTGGGACCGAGCCTGACCCTGAGCCCGCTCACGTGCTTCCCACACAGACTATAGCAGGTCCTGGTTACTGTAAGAATATCGGCACGGGCAGTTAACAGGCGGGTACGCTCGTCCGTGATGATTCCCCCAGCTGCACTAAACACCCTCTCTGACAAGACGCTAGCGGCAGGGCCAGCCAGCACCTCCAGGGCGTACAGTGCAAGTTCGTGCCACGTGTCCAGCTTTGACACTCAATAGTTGTATGGAGCAGAGGCATCACGGAGGCCGGTGGTACGATCAGCTACGTACTCCCTCACCATCTTTTTACAGTTCTCCTTCCGACTCAGCCTTGACTGGGGAGTGGTGACACAGTCTTGCTGGGCAAGCCATAAAGCTGGCAATGGCCTTGGAGAGTGTTCCCCTGCCTGCGCTGTACATGCTGCCTGATCTCCGCGCCTCCCCTGCTACTTGACCCTCGGAACTGCACCTTCTGCCACTAGCGCTGTCAGATGGGAAGTTTAGCATCACTTTTTCCACCAGGGCCCTGTGGTATTGCATCACTCTCGTACCCCTTTCCTCTTTGAGAGTGAGAGTGGAAAGGTTCTCCTTATACTGTGGGTCGAGAAGGATGTACACCCAGTAATCCGTGTTGGCCAGAATGCGTCTAATGCAAGGGTCCAAAAAAGGCAGCCTAACATGAAGTCAGCCATGTGTGCCAGGGTGCCAGTACGCAAGACATGGCCGTCCTCACTAGGAAGATGACTTTCAGGATCCTCCTCCTCCTCCACAGCCCACACACACTGAACAGATGAGAGGCAAGCAGCATGGGTACCCTCTGCAGTGTGCCCAGCTGTCTCTTCCCCCTCCTCCTCCTGCTCCTCCACCTCCTCCTCCTCCTCCAAAATGCACTGAGATATAGACATGAGGGTGGTCTGGCTATCAAGCGACATATTCTCATCCCCCTTCTCCTGTTCCAACCGCAAAGCGTCGACCTTTATGCTTTGCAGCCAACTTCTCAGCAGGCATAGCAGCGGGATGGTAACGCTAATGATTGCAGCATCGCCTCTCACCATCTGGATAGACTTCTCAAAGTTTCCGAGGACCTGGAAGATATCTGCCATCCAGGCCCACTCCTCGGTAAAGAATTGGGGAGGCTGACTACCACTACGCCACCCATGTTGGAGTTGGTATTCCACTATTGCTCTACGCTGCTCATACAGCCTGGCCAATATGTGCAGTGTAGAATTCCACCGTGTGGGCACGTTGCACAGCAGTCGGTGCTCTGGCAGATTAAACCAATGTTGCAGGGTCCTCAGGGTGGCAGCGTCTGTGGTGGACTTGCGGAAATGTGCGCAGATGCCGTGCACCTTGCCGAGCAGGTCAGACAAGTGAGGGTAGTTTTTCAGAAACCGCTGAACCACCAGATTGAAGACGTGGGCCAGGCATGGCACGTGTGTGAGGCTGCCAAGCTGCAAAGCCGCCACCAGGTTACGCCCATTGTCACACACGACCATGCTCGGTTGGAGGCTCAGCGGCGAAAGCCAGAGGTCGGTCTGCTCTGTCAGACCCTGCAACAGTTCGGGGGCCGTATGCCTCTTGTCACCTTAGCTGATTAGTTTCAGCACGGCCTGCTGACGCTTGCCCACCGCTGTGCTGCCGCGCGATACCGATTGCTGGCGACGTGCTGCTCACACTTTTTAATTGAGAGGTAGAGGTTGCATAGGGGGAGGAGGCGGAGGGTTTAGAGGAGGTGGCATAGACCGCCGCAGATACCAGCACCGTGGTAGGACCCGGTATTCTGGGTGTGGGTAGGACGTGAGCGGTCCCAGGCTCTGACTCGGTCCCAGCCTCCACCAAATTCACCCAATGTGCCGTCAAATATAGTGGCCCTGCCCGCCAGTACTTGTCCACCTATCCGTGGTTAAGTGGACCTTCCCAGTAACCGTGTTGGTGAGGGCACATATAATGTTGCAGGAGACGTGTTGTTGTAGGGCTGGGACGGTACACTGGGAAAAATAGTGGGGACTGAGTAGCGCGGGACCGCCGCCGACATCATGTCTTTGAAAGCTTCCGTTTCCACAAGCCTGTACGGCAGCATCTCCAGGCTGATTAATTTGGCAATGTGCACGTTTAAAGCTTGTGCGTGCGGGTGCATGGTGGCGTATTTGCACTTTCGCTCCAACGCTCGCGTTAGCGACAGCTGGACGCTGCACTGAGAGACATTTCTGGATGGGGTGGAGGACAGTGGAGGTGAGGGTGTGGGTGCAGGCCGGGAGGCGCTCGCGCCTGTGTCCTGAGAGGGGGATTGGATCTGTGTGGCAGGTTGGGGCACAAGGGAAGAGGCAGTGGTGTGACCCGGAGGCGATGAACGGCCTTCATCCCACCTTGTGGGGTACTTGACCATCATATGCCTGCGCATGCTGGTGGTGCTGAGGCTGGTAGTGGTGGCTCCCCGGCTGATCTTGGTGCGACACAGGTTGCACACCACTGTTCGTCGGTCGTCCGCGTTCTCTTTGAAAAACATCCACATCTTTGAACACCTAGCCCTGTGCATGGAGGCTTGGGGCGAGGGGGTGCTTTGGGAAACAGTTGGGGGATTCTTTGCTCTGGCCCTGCCTCTACCCCTGGCCACTCCACTGCCTCTTCCAACCTGTCCTACTGCTGCACTTGCCTCCCCCTCCGAAGCCCTGTCCTCAGTAGGCTTAGCAAACCAGGTAGGGTCAGTCACCTCATCGTCCAGCTGCTCTTCCTCCGAATCCTCTGTGCGCTCCTCCCTCGGATTTACTGCCCTTACTACTACCTCACTGACAGACAACTGTGTCTCATCATCATCATCCTCCTCACCCACTGAAAGCTCTTGAGACAGTTGCCGGAAGTCCCCAGCCTCATCACCCGGACTCCAGGAACTTTCCAAAGGTTGGGCATCGGTCACGAGAAACTCCTCAGGTGAGAGAGGAACCAGTTTTTCCCACTCATGGCAGGGACCCGAGAACAGTTCCTGGGAGGCTGCCTGCTCCTCAGAATGTGTCATTTTTATGGAGTGAGGAGGCTGGGAGCAAGGAGGAGCAGCAGCCAGAGGATTCAGAGTTGCAGTCTCTAAGCCGGAAGTAGTGGACTGCGTAGAACACTGGGTGGTCAATACATTGCTGGATGCATTTTCTGCCATCCACGACAGGACCTGCTCACACTGCTTTGTTTGTAATAAAGGTCTACCACACGGACCCATAAATTGGGATATGAAGCTGGGGACCCCAGAAACTTGCCTCTCTCCTAATCCTGCAGCAGCCGGCTGTGATTTACCTGGACCAGGAACTCCGTCTGTGCCCACACCCCCACTTGGATGTCCGCGTCCACGTCCACGTCCTCGACCCTTACCCCTACTCCTCCTTATTGAGGATTAAGAATAGAGCAGGGCCCAAATAAATTACCCCACTGTACAGCACTGACCACTGTGCGTTAATACACCGCACACAGAGAATTGTAGATAGCATAGGCTCTATGCTGTGACTTGAAAAAAGTAACCCGCTGTCTTGTGCTGATACCTAGGGGTAATTTACTGCTCGCAGAGACTTGTAGATAATAGAAGCTGTGTGGAGTGGGAGAAGACTCTAAAGGCAGTGGATAGTGCTGGTAACTGCGTCAATCTCAACCCCACCAACGGAAATGGTATTGTGAGACGCTCTGCACAGTGGCTGAGCTGAAATACTTTGCTGTGGCCCCGGCAATATTACAGCACTGTTTAGCGGTGAGACCGCTGTCTAATTCACTGCAGACAGAGAACGGTATAAATGAGGTAGTTCGCAGCAGGCTAGGAATTATTTGAGTGCACTTTCACAGCGAGAGAGGTATTGTATGGCACTGCAGCCGGAAAAAAGTATTACTGAAAGGCTGCAAACAGGCCTAGCTGTGTAATACAAATATAGAAGCACTAGAACTCCCAGCAGGCCCCAATTAAAATGCACACGGTCAGATGTCGCCCAAGGAAGGAGCTTTGCGGTTTTTGCACGGAGGATGTGGACTGTATAGTGTATATAACTTTCCCTCTAGAAGTGGCTGTGGCCCCAACACTCTGCGTCTAATTCACTGCAGACAGAGAACGGTATAATTAAGGTAGTTCGCAGCAGGCTAGGAATTATTTGAGTGCACTTTCACAGCAAGAGCGGTATTGTACGGCACTGCAGCCTAAAAAAAGTATTACTGAATAGCTGCAAACTGGCTGCGTAAAACAAAAATGGAAGCACTACAACTCCCAGCAGGCCCCAACTGTATAGTGTATATAAATTCCCGTACAAAAGTGACACTCTGTGTCTAATTCACTGCAGACTCAGAACGGTATAAACGGAGTAGTTCGCAGCAGGCTAGGTATTATTTGCGTGCACTTTCACTGTGAGAGCGGTATTGTATGGCACTGCAGCCTGAAAAAAAATATTACGAAATGCTGCAAACAGGCCTAGCTGCATAATACAAAAATTCGAAGCACTACTACTCCCTGCAGGCACCAAGTAAAATGCACACAGTCAGATGTAGCCCTAAGAAGGACCGTTGGGGTTTTTGAAGACAGGATCCTACTCTAACACTTTCCCTATATCAGCAGAAGCACTTTCCCTATACTCTGTATAATACACTGCAGACTGAGAATGCTATAGATGAAATGGCCTGCACAGCCCGAGATGAAAAAAAAAATGTGCAAAACTGCTCCCAGCTAGCCACAACAGTAATGCACACGGTCAGATGTGGCCCTAAGAAGGACCCTTGGGGTTCTTGAAGACAGGGTCCTGCATTAACACTTTCCCTATAGCAGCAGCAGCAGCACTTTCCCTATACTCTCCCAGTGTGTGTCTGAGGCGAGCAGTGGGCGGGACTGCTTTAAATACTCGGCGGTCACTTGATCTCACCAGCCACTCACTGCAGGGGGGTGGGATAGGGCTGGGACGTCACAGGAGGAAGTGGTAATGCCTTCCCTGCGTGTCTATTGGCTAGAAAATGGCACTAAACATGCGGGGAAGGAAATGGAATGGACTTGAGTACCGCGTGGTGCTCGTCTCCAGTAACGAGCCTCTCGAGTACCCTAATACTCGAGCGAGCATCAAGCTCAGATGAGTGTGCTCGCTCATCTCTAGTACCAGTGCATTTGAAACCCCCAACAACTGACCCCATTTTGGAAAATAGACCTCTTAGGGAATTGATTAAGGGGTGTAGCGAGTGGTTTAAACAAACAGGTGTTTGAGGATATTTTTTAACAATTTGAGTTGAGAACAAGAAATTCAAATTTTTCCAATAATGTTCAGCTTTAGGCACAGATTAAAATTTTTTACCAGGGGCAGAAGGAGAAAACGTAGTCCATGATGCGTTACCCAATTACTCTCGAGCACGGAAATGCCCCATATGTGGATGTAAACTGTTGTTTGGGCACATGGCAGGGCTCAGAAGGAAAGGAGCGATTTTTGAATGCAGATTTTGCTGGAATAATTTTCAGACCCCATGTAGTGTTTGCAGTACCCCTGAGGTGCCAGTACATTTGAAACCCCCAACAACTGAGGGAATTTATTAAGGGGTGTAGTGGGTGGTTTAAACCCACAGGTATTTGAGGAATTTTTTTAACAATTTGAATTGAGAACGAAAAATTCAAATTTTTCCAATAATGTTTAGCTTTAGGCCCATGTGGTTTATGTACAAGCTGTGCGAAGTACATCAGGGTAAAACGTCAGGGCAATAATAAAATTAAAATTTCAGGGACTTGTGGTAGATCTTAAAACAATTATTTATAGAGGCCTGGTTGTGTGGGGCACGTTTCACAGTGGTATACAGTGTCTTTTCTTATCCCCTGTTTATAGCAGACTCTGCACCTCTTTTGGGTCCTTCCCTTCGTCGCAGTGGAGGGAATTTCACTGGGAAAATGCTGCCCTGGTACAATCCTCATGGCCTCGCTTCCAGAAGTACTGGGCCTCTCCCCCACCTCCTGGTCCCCAAATATTAGGTCCTTGATAACTTCTTCCTGAAATTCAAGTAATGTCCCCCTGTGGCCTGCACCTCGGAACAGCACGTAGGCATTATACAGTGCCATCTGTACGAGGTGCACGGTGAGTTTTTTGTACCACACCCGTGTTTTCCGCATGGCTTTATACGGCTCCAGTACCTGGTCTGATAGATCTAAACCTCCCATGTACTTATTATAGAGGACGCAGTCTGGTTTGGGGATCTCTGCACTGGTACCTTGCACTGGGCAGGGGGTACTGATGTGGCCGTGTATTGTCGTCAACATAAGGACATCCCTCTTGTCCTTATATTTGACGCACAATACATTGTCGCTGCATTGGGCATGGCTCTCACCCCATCTGAGCAGTTGCCGAAGCAGCATCTTAGGGAGGCTTTTCTGATTTTTTCGAACAGTGCCACATGCCACTGTTCCTTTGGAAGTGAGGCACTAAAACAGGGGGGACACTGGTATAAAAGTTATCCAGGTACAGATGGTAACCCTGGTCTAATAGTGGGTGCACCAGTTCCCACACTATTTTTCCTGTTACTCCCAGCACAGGGGGGCAATGCGGAACTTGTGGGTGTACCCTGATGCACTTTCGCACAGCTTGTACAATTTCACGCCATACCGTGCCCGCTTACTGGGCAGGTACTGGCGGAATTTTAGCCTCCCCTTGAAGTGTACCAGGGACTCATCTACAGCTATATTTATCTCTGGGGTATACGCCTGGGCAAACTTGGAGTTAAAATGGTCTATTACGGGCCTTATTTTATACAACTGATCGTAATTGGGGTGATCGCTGGGGGGGCACTGCTGGTTGTCATTATAGTGCAGGAATTTTAAAATACTTTCAAAGCACGTCCTCGACATCGCCATGCGGAACATTGGGGTATGGTACAAAATATCGGTACCCCAGTACGCCCTGATCGTTGGCTTCTTTATTAGCCCCATAGTTAGTATAAGCCCCCAAAACTTTTTTATCTCTAGTGCATCCACAGGGGTCCATCTATCAGGTCTGGCATAACTGGAATTGGGATTTTCTTCTATAAAATTCTGGGCATACAAATTAGTCTGGGTAACAATATGGGCAATAAACTCTTCTGAAAAGAAAACTTGAAGAAGTCCTTTCCTCTGAGCCCTTCTGTATCAAATTGAATCCCTGGGTTCCCAAGAAAGTCAGGGATCTGGGGTCTGAAATCTTCAGGGGTACTCCAGTGAGCATCAGATACATTGGGGACAGTGGCAGTCCTTGGACGCCTTCTCAGGCATGCAGGGAACTCAGACTCGCTTGATAATGATGATGATGATGAGGAGGCGGAAAATGCCAGAAAAGTGGTGTCATCACCACTATTTGAGTCTGATTCTGATGCAATGATTGCATACGCTTCCTCTGCAGTGAACCTCCTATGGGCCATAGTAATATAGAATTGGGCACAGGGGGAAAAAGTTTTATTGGATAGGACACTGCGGGATGGGGTGACCATGGGACAGGGTCAGAAAGTCAGCAGAAACTTATGTGGTGTATTCACACTGAACAATACCGCACTGAGCACACGATGTTGTTTTTTTTTTTATACTGACAGACTAAACGCTACACTGACCAACTACATGCAACACACTAGACGGACTAACTACACGCTACACTGACTAACTACATGCAACACACTAGACGGACTAAATACATGCTACACACTAGACGGACTAACTACACGCTACACTGACTAATGACGGGTGACAGGATAGGTAACAAAATGGGAACAACCGGAACGTTTTTTTTTTTACACCAAGGGATACACTGACAACTACACGCTGCGCTACACTATACTGCTGATCGCACACTTCAGGTCACTCACTACACTACACTTCTGATCCCTCATTCACTACACTTCTGATCACACACTACAGCACACTACAGGTCACAGCTATACTACACTACAGGTCCCAGCTACACTACACTTCTGATCACACACTACAGCACACTACAGGTCACAGCTACACTACACTTCTGATCACACACTGCAGGTCACTCACTACACTACACTACACTACACTTCTGATCACTCACTACACTGCTGATCACTACACTACTGATCACTCACTACACTACACTTCTGATCACTCACTCACTACACTACACTTCTGATCACTCACTCACTACACTACACTACACTTCTGATCACTCTCTACACTACACTTCTGATCACTCACTCACTACACTACACTTCTGATCACTCACTCACTACACTACACTACACTACACTTCTGATCACTCACTACACTACACTTCTGATCACTCACTCACTACACTGCTGATCACTACACTACTGATCACTCACTACACTACACTTCTGATCCCTCATTCACTACACTTCTGATCACACACTACAGCACACTACAGGTCACAGCTATACTACACTACAGGTCCCAGCTACACTACACTTCTGATCACACACTACAGCACACTACAGGTCACAGCTACACTACACTTCTGATCACATACTATAGGTCACTCACTACACTACACTACACTACACTACACTTCTGATCACTCACTACACTACACTTCTGATCATTCACTCACTACACTGCTGATCACTACACTACTGATCACTCACTACACTACACTTCTGATCACTCACTCCCTACACTTCTGATCACTCACTACACTACACTTCTGATCACTCACTACACTACACTTCTGATCACTCACTCACTACACTGCTGATCACTACACTACACTGCTGATCACTCACTCACTACACTGCTGATCACTCACTCACTACACTGCTGATCACTACACTACACTAGACTACTAATCACTCACTCCCTGCCTATTCTACACTCCAATCGCTCATTTTTTTTCACAGATTATACAGTAGGTGCTCTGTTTACAAGCACCGGAAACACACTGAGGTGCTTGCAAACAGAGCCCCTACTGTAAACAGTGCAAACTCCGCTGCCGCGCTGTGATTGGTCAGGGAGTTTTTCACTGAACAATCACAGCGATTGTGGGGGAGGGACTGCTGTGATTGGTCCCCAGCCCGCACGCAGCGCTTGTCTGCTGTTAATGTCAGCAGACGTCACTGCTGTGTCGCCGTGGCGAAACTTTAATGACATGACGTACCGGTAAGTCATGTTGCGGGAAGTACCCTGCTCCCATGACGTACCGGTACGTCATGGGGAGGAAAGGGGTTAAATAAATGCATACAAATCCTTGTCACTGAAAGATTGGTTAGTGTGACCCATGCTTTGAGGCAGAAACACTTTCAAAAGCTCTCAAAAGTTATTATACAGGGTGTAGTCAAAAGACTGATCCAGTATTTATTCTCTCTCATGCTCATTCTCCCTTTGTTGTGTTATCTACCCCTCTCTCTCATTTTCTCCATGTCCCTTTCCTGCTATAGTTTAGCCATGCCCTCAAGAGGCTACTCCCGTCACCCTGTGAAAGGCTCTCCCAGGTTGACATCTCTGGTTAAAGCAACCTTATGTCACACAGATACACCCATACCCCCACAGACACTTGCACACCCATAGACATACAAAGGTCATGCTGCATTTTGGAAAAAAAAATGCCACACACCAAAAATGTAACAAAAAATGCTACAAAAAAAAATATATTGTACTTTATATATAGTGCATTTTATATATCACTATAGACTTTAATGAAACATCTGGCTGAAGCATTTTTGACGTAAAATCAAGCTGTGTGAATCCTCTCTAAGGCCACTTTCAAATGTATTTCTCGGCTAAAAGCAGGATTAGCACCTACAGAGAGGAACTGGAATGGAAAGATCTGTACCTCTTTTGTGTTTCGGGCCCTCTCATGATTTTGGCTTGCAAATGCTAATGTGAAATATTAGCCAAAATGCTTTTGTGTGGAAGTGGCCTACGGGCCCTCTTGCACGGGACAGAATTGTTCTGCAGGATGCAGCAGAATTTGCCGTTGTGGAAATCCACACTGAAATCCACATGTCTAAGGCTGCCTTCACACTGGCGGGAAAATCACTCGGGATTCGTGCGTTACAAAACGCACAAATCTCGCACGAATATGATTCCTATTCTTTTGAATGGGTTCATGCACATTAGCGATGTTTTCCTGCATGGCACCACGATGCGATGCTGTGCGGGAAACATATCGCAGCATGTTCTATGTAGCTGCAAGCTCTCTTATTGTTATCAAAGGGGCCAGTGGCAGCAGCACTGAAGGCAATGGGAGAACTCTGCGATCTTCTGCTGTGGTTGTGGCAGCCGCGGCGGGGATTCCCTTTATTCCCAAAGTGATGGGAGGCTGTTTTCACATGAAAATGCCTCGCATCCCTGGGGCTTTCACAGGGTTGAAAGTGCGATATTGGGCAATAAATCACAGCCCAATATTGCCCTCACCAGTGTGAAGACAGCCTAAATGTGAATTTTTGATGTGGAATTGCCCGCAAATTAAGCAATTTTCAATTTCACACTGAAACTCACAGTTTAACTGCATCCTGCTGAACAATTCGCTTCCATATGAAAGGTCCCTTATGGTACTAATATTCATGTTGCTAATATTTTTGTATGACCTAATGATTGCCAATGCAAATATTCACCTACAGATATTGAAATACCTCCATATACCTTTACGCAGTCCATATTGAAAAGCTAAATATTTTAACATTCGTGTTTTTAGTACCTTTTTTTATGGGTGTCAAATAATCCTGCAACAAAATGCCATCTCTTATTTTATCTGTATCTTATGTATTAGAGATTTTGATTTGTATTTGTTTCTTGAAATAGGGGAGGAAATACAGGTGAAAATACATGGAAACAACAAAGAGCTTACACATCTATAATGAATAAAATATATTAGGCATCAAACATCTCTATTGAGCTTTAATTTTCTATCATAACAGGATAAGCAGAAAGTACGCCTAGGGATATTTTTGAAGTGTAATAATACAGATGCCCACTAGAGGCTGCTGTTACACCAATTATTGTTAATGCTGTAGAGGAGAAATAGTGTCTGAATACAAGAAACACTAAAATCTGAGCTGATTGATTGCAAGCAGCTTTACCGCTAACCACAAGGCCAGGCAAGTGCATGGCTGTGCATGGTTTCAACTGACAGTGTCAGTATAAATAGGTTGCTAAATCACATAAGGCAGGTGAAGTAACTGCAGAATGGTCTATTTCTTAAAGTAGAGGGAAAAAACAATGCAACTAAACTGAACACCCTGGAAACAAATCTAAAGCCTCACTACGCAATCTATATATTTCCATTTCTATGCAATAAACATAGATGCACCGAGAGAGTCTCCAATTCTGCCACCTGACTATTTTGAGTGCATAAATTAGCTTCTATGTACATTTGGCCTCATGCACACTCATATGTTGCAGAGCCATGAAAAACGTCACCTGCAGTTTTACGTGCCCACACAGTAGATTCATAAAAAGTCACCTGCAGTCTCTATGAGCCCACACTGCATGCCACAGATTTTAAATAGTTTTGTTCTCAAAGATTTGCAGTATATAGAACCCGTGAGAGAAATATGGCATTATGTTCCATCACAAAATCTAGAATCATTACTTTTAGAGCATGCCCACGTGGAACACATTGTTTAAAGTGCATAAAACAATGCATCCGCGTCAAATTTTGCAATATATATGCAGTAAAATATGTATTTCATGCGAATTTGCTGATGACTTACTGCAGATTTTTTCCCAACATTTGAGGGGGTGAAATCTATGGTGAAAATCCACAGCATAAACCCATTCACATAGGCATATTTTCTGTTAAATTATTAACCACTAAGGGCTCATGTCCACGGGCAAAATAAGAATTAAAATCCGCAGCGGATTTTAACTCTTCTTCTGCCCGCGGATCCGCACCCCATAGGGATGCATTGACCACCCGCGGGGTAGATAAATACCTGCGGATCGTCAATAAAAGTGATTTTAAAAAAAATGGAGCATGGAAAAATCTGGACCATGCTCCATTTTCATGCGGGTCTCCCGCGGGGACGGCTCCCGCGGGCTTCTATTGAAGCCTATGGAAGCCGTCCGGATCCGCGGGAGACAAAAATCATATTTTACTCACCCGCTCCGTTTCTTCTCTTCGCGCGGCGCCATCTTCTCTCAGTCGCGGCCGGATCATTTTGCTTCGGCCCGGCGCATGCGCGGGGCACGTCACCGACGTCATCATGCACATCCGCCGAGCCGAAGAAAGAAGATCCGGCCGCGACGAGAGAAGATGACGCCGCAGCGAAGAGAAGAAACGGAGCGGATGGGAGGTGAGTTTATTCTTATTTTCAGCCCTCATGTCCGCGGGGCAGGAGGGACCCGCTGCAGATTCTCCATGGAGAATCTGCAGCGGATCTGATTTTCCCCGTGGACATGAGGCCTAAGAGTGGTCATTTCTCTTGGATCATGTTACATACAGCTAAAAGTTGTATGGAGAGTAACAGACCTTATACAGACACATTGGTGGAGTTTAATGTACCCTGCTTTATTGTGACAAAATATTGCATATTTATAATTAGAGATGAGCGAGCATACTCGCTAAGGACAATTGCTTGATCGAGCATTGTCTTTAGCGAGTATCTCCCCGCTTGGGAGCAAAGGTTCGAGTGCCGGCGTGGGTGACAGGTGAGTTGCGGCCATGAGCAGGGGGTAGCGGGGGGGAGAGAGGGAGAGAGAGATCTCCCCTCCGTTCCTCCCCGCTCTCCCCCGCCGCTCCCCGCCCGCCGCCAACAGCCGAATCTTTGCTCCCGAGCGGGCAGGTACTCGCTAAGGGCAATGCTCGATCGAGCAATTGCCCTTAGCGAGTATGCTCGCTCATCTCTATTTATAATCCTCCTTATCAATAAACAACCTTCTGAATTTCCTCAGGGAAGGAAATTACTTACTTAACATTAGAATTCTCCATAATATATCATAATAAGTTGTTAAATAGTGAAAAGAATGTACACCATCATTAGTGATAATAACAGGGACAATATGAATAATTGCAAAGACACCTGTCTTATAATTCAGAAATATTTGTCAGGAATTTGCAAAAGGTAAACAATCATGGTGGACCCATGTCATTTTTTGCATAAATCTGTCAAAACATATGTACTTCTGTCTTTACATAGCAAACTTGCTTATCAAAAATAATTGTTATGTATCCTGAGAATTTGTTTGTCAGGTGTATTCTTATATATGTCTGGGATTTTCCAATTGCTTACTTTTAAATAAAAGTAGGTCACGTGTGTCCTCCATAGCGTACTAGCAACTACTCGTTAGCAACTTGCAGACGTCAGAGCTCCCTAAGGTATTTTCAGAAATACAGTGTTGATCAGAATGACACACAATTACAAAATACAAGTATTGATAGAATTAGAAAGAATATGTCCATAAGGTTGGATTCAGACGAACGTATATCGGCTGGGCTTTCACGCCGAGCTGATATACGTCGTCTCTCTCTGCAGGGGGGGGGAGGCTGGAAGAGCCAGGGGCAGTGCTCTGAGCTCCCGCCCCCTCTCTGCCTCCTCTCCACCTCTCTGCACTATTTGCACTGAGGAGAGGTGGGATGGGGGTGGGGCTAATTCTCAGAACTCAGCCCCGCCTTCGTCCCGCCTCCTTTCATTGCAAATAGTGCAGAGGGGCGGGGAGGGGGTGGAGAGGAGGCAGAGAGGGGGCGGGAGCTCAGTTCCTGCTCCTTGCTCTTCCATCCCCCCCCCTGCAGACAAGGACACCGTATATCGGCTCGGCGTGAAAACCGAGCCGATATACGGTCGTCTGAATCCACCCTGAACACAATATTTTCCCCTCCTTTTTATAATTCCACTTATGTTAAAGGGGTTGTCCCGCGAAAGCAAGTGGGGTTCAGCACTTCTGTATGGCCATATTAATGCACTTTGTAATATACATCGTGCATTAATTATGAGCCATACAGAAGTTATTCACTTACCTGTTCCGTTGCTAGCGTCCCCGTCGCCATGGTGCCATCTAATTTCAGCGTCTAATCGCCCGATTAGACGCGCTTGTGCAGTCCGGTCTTCTCCTGGTGAATGGGGCCGCTTGTGCCGGAGAGCTGGTCCTCGTAGCTCCGCCCCGTCACGTGTGCCGATTCCAGCCAATCAGGAGGCTGGAATCGGCAATGGACCGCACAGAGCCCACGGTGCACCATGGGGGAAGACCCGCGGTGCATCGTGGGTGAAGATCCCGGCGGCCATCTTAGTAAGGTAAGGAAGAAGTCGCCGCAGCGCGGGGATTCGGGTAAGTACTAAACTTTTTTTTTTTTAACACATGCATTGGGTTTGTCTCGCGCCGAACGGGGGGCCTATTGAAAAAAAGAAAAACCCGTTTCGGCGCGGGACAACCCCTTTAAGTACCACACTGCCATCATGTAACCTTACGTTCTGTGTCGTTAACGGGGTTAATAGGGACAGATATTCTACAGAGGATATATTGCAGTTGGGTGTGAAAGCTTGTATACTAGCAGAGAACTAAGGGCTTCTTTAGATGAGCATATTTATAAATACGCACGTTTCAGCGCAACATATTTGCGTGGTGAACGAGGTTTGTGTGTGTGTCTGCACATAGTACTGTACATTTTTGTGCATGCAGGCCATGTTCATATGTGCACGCGACACACTTTTGCCCTAATTTTAAAGGCTGTTTAGCCTAATGAGGTCAAGATGTGTTCTTTTCCCTGTAGTTTTGCACCCCCTTGCATATTGTGTGCGCATTTGCGCACTTCCCATTGACTTTTATTAGGGCCCTTTGGTGCACAAATTTGGAGGAAAATAGAGCAGGCCCTATTTTTGCATGCAATCGAAATGCTTGCAAAAAAAAAAATCGTTAATGTGAAAAAACTCATTGATATCAAATATGTCCGCCTGAAGGAGCCCTTAAACGAGTTTCTGTTGGAAGGAGTACAGAAAGTTGCTGCATCATGTTTATATGCCTATACAAAACATGGTCTGTACATTGGAAGAAAGGATATTTCTACTGCTGTCAATGTTTATATCAGCAGACAATATAAACAGACAGACGAAAAATGCTTCAGCATGGGGAATATTGTAGTTCCCTGTTTGTGGCCTCAGATGTTGTTAAAAGTTGTCAGTCCGGCCACTATGAATTATTTGCAAACGATACGCAGCTAGCAGTGAGGTTTGGAAAATTCTGTTATGCGGTACCAAACACGGACAGTTCACAAAGATCAAAGCTATTCTGTCTAACCTTTTGCTCTCACATATCATGCTCACGGAGTTGCGACTTATTTATTTGGGGTGTTTTTTTTTGTTAATATAAAACAAGAAGAAAATCAAACGGGGGAACAGCAAGTACACAAGGGGTAGACATGTTGGTGATCGATGGTAGGAGGAGGAGGTGGTAGTGGACAGGCCAAGTTGGCACTTCAAGTGGCTCTCACTGAAGTAACACCTCCACTTTCTGCAGGTGGTGGTACAAGCCCATTTGCCATTACTTATAAATTGTTCTGCCTGTGCATTACATCCACAGCATGCAAAACAGGTCATAGAGTTAATTACAGCATGCCTCAAGTACTACCACCATCTCTTCCTACTAGTCGCATGCACACAGCAGTCAGTCTGCACCAGTCGACCATGAGCAAACCCTCTATACTTCACCCTGTGCCAAATCCCCCACAGTCTCAGATGCAGACCAGATGGATCAGTCTGAGTACCAGTTTGATTATTCAGGGTCATGGATGTCAACCGAGCAATCCAAAAAAAAAAATAGAAACGTGGTGAGCAAGGCAAAGCATGCAAGGTGTTGGTGGTGATGGTGACAGTGGTGGCTTCGCTGCCCTCCTCACAAAATGGCAGCTGCCGACAATTGTAAAAATACATATCTAGTTTGGTGTTTTGGATGCTATCCATCCATCAGTCGGGCAGGGTATGGTGGTATTAATGTTGTCAAGTTAATGAAGCCAACCCATATACAGGCAAAATAATGAGTAAAAAGGAAAAAAAATAAAATAAAACGGGAAATGTAGTCCTTTCTCCTGGAGGGTTGTGTAGTACTTCAGTGCTGATGTTGAAGTGGTGAGAGGGGAACTCCAGGAGTCAGGATGAACAGTAAAGCATATGAACAATTTATTTAGTATAGAGATCTTCAATAAATAATTTCCAGTATCAGTCATATCATTATGCATGCAGGCGACATCTATATCTATTCTCTTTCAGAGGTAGATTATTACGAATAAGTACAGGCACCATTTCGTTGCTTTACTTTACAATAGATTAAGGTAACTACAGAAACACTCATCTGTACATTTTGCTTTGCCTTTCTATTTCTCTCTCTACTTTAATCTGTTTTAATCTCCTTTTCTTTGTCTCTCTCTCTCTCTCTTGGTCTCTTTCTCCTGTCTATCAATTCTTCTTTTCTCTATCCTTGTTATACTCATAATCTAGCTTCCCTGGTCTTTCTCTCTTTAAACATAATCCTCTTTTTTGTACTCCTGCCTCTTCCTTCGCACTGCACTTTCTCTTGCTCCTTCAACTGCCAACTCTGCTATGACTGGATTTCACTAGCTAATCCATTGGAAAGTTGCTCCACCAATCACAGGTCGTCTCCTCCCCCTAACTGTTCTGTCCTCTAATCACTAAACCAGTGATTCCCAACCAGGGTAACATCATATGTAAGGCTGAATGAAGACAATGTCAATCTAGTTCAGCATGTTTTAGCCCCTAGTTGATCCAGAGGAAGGCAAGCCCCAAGAGGCAGAAGCCAATTAGCCCATTTGGGGGAAAATTTCTGTCCGACACCCTGGGGTGCCACGAGAGGCTGCCAGGGGTGCCGCAGCTCTCTGGCTGGAAATCACGTCATTGAAGTCACGTTGTATTATGGGTATTCTTGTATCTTGTCACCATCAGAAGTGTGGGCGATGACAAGATACAGGCTGCTTGATAGGCTGGCAATGCCTCCCTCTCAGGTCCTGGCAGTCACTAAGAATGGCTTACCGGGCCCTCCAGCGGCTTCCCCGATGACACAGCGCCTTTTTCTCTGTCGGCAGCCTCCCTGCACTGGCTAGTGGCGGCGGACAGTGAGGGAGCAGCAGTGGCAGAGCAGCTTCCCCCACAGCTTCCCTGCACTGAGCAGCAGCAGCTGACCCTGAGAGAGCGAGGGAGCTGCGGCAGCAGCACAGCGCTGGGTCACAGTGAAGGAGAGAGGGGGATGGGGAGGTTGTGCAGAAGACTGCTGAGGAGCGGGGACACAGCAAGAGTGGGTGAGCGGCGCCAGCACAGTACTAGGGAAGAGTGGCTGAGGAAGGGAGGGAGGGGGATGGGGAGGCTGGAGGGGAGTGGAGACAATGTAAGAAAACTCCAGGGACAGTGCTGGGTGACAGTGTGCCTTGCATGGAGGGTTAGGGTGAGGGTTGGTTTCAGTGTTGGGGTTGTATTATTAGCTGTTAAGGCTTCCATGTTCATGAAGCCAGCTCTGACATGGAAGGATTAAGAGCTACTAATGTCATCCCTAACACTGAAACAGCCCCTAAACCACCATCCCAGCAAGTTAATCCCCATGCTGCTAGGATCTTTGAGGGCCTGGCTGCACACAGCCAATTAGCAGTTTGTGGGTGTGCACTGGGTGGATACAGCCCATCAGTAGCTCTCCACCCATTCTGCTGTTGGTGACAAGATACAAGAATACCTGTATTATGTCACCACCGGGAGTTAAGGGTGGTGAGAGAATGCAGCAGTATTGATTAGTGGGTCACGCCCCCCACTTCTGATTGGTTGGGGGCGTGCCTCACCTCCCAAGTGTAGTCTGTCATCGGCTACGGGCAGTAAAGCACCGCAGCGACGTCCTCACGTGGCAGTCAGTCAGGGAGAACAGCAGCACGCAAAGCACTGTCTTGCAGAGCGCACCAAGTGGTGAATGCAGCTGTCAGGGAAGGGGGCAGAGCTGGCAGCCAGGACACAGTGAACAGCGCACCGAGCAGGGGATGCAGCTGTCTTTGGCAGGGACAGAGCTGGTGTCCGGGACACAGTGAGCGCGGGATGCAGCTGTTAGCGGCAGGGACAGAGCCGATGGCCAGAAAACAGTGAATGTGGGACGATAAGGAGGAGGTAAGTATATGGGTTGGGGGGGTTAATATTACTGGGGAGCTAATGTTATTACTGGGGGGAGGGGAGGATTAATGTTATTACTGGGGGATAAGGTTAATGTTATTACTGGGGGGGTTAATGTTATTACGGAGGGGGGGTATTTTTTCTGGGGCTACTGTGGGGTTAATATTACTAGTGGGACCGCAATAGGGGCTGCTATAACTACTGGGGTCACTATTACTACTGTGGCCGCAGTGGGGATTGCTATAACTACTGGGGTCGCTATTACTACTGGGGCCGCAATAGGGGCTGCTATTACTACTGGGGCTGCAAAAGGGGTCACTTATTACTACCGAGGCTGCAATAGGGGTTGCTCTTACTGCCGGGTTCACTATTACTACCGGGACCACAATAGAGGTCACCTATTACTACCAGGGCTATAATAGGGGTCACCTATTACTACTGGAACCATAATAGGGGTCACCTATTACTTCCGGGGCCACAATAGGGGTCACCTATGACTACCAGGGCCACAATAATTACTACTGAGGCCACTGTGGGGGTCACCAATACTACCTGGGCCACTGTGGCGGTCACCATTACTACCGGGGCTAATATAGGGGTCGCTATTACTACTGTGGCCACCAATATAGGAGTTTGCTATTACTATTGGGGCCACCAATATAGGGGGTCGCTCCTACTACTAGGGCCAGCAATACAGGGGGTTGCTATTACTACTTGGGCCACCAACATCCGGGGGCACTATTACTACATGGGGCGGATTAGTTGTGGAATTTATAGTAGCTGTAGCAGCAAAGTGGATGAGATTTTGAAAGTCATCCACATGGGGTGGAAACAATCTGCACAAAACCTGTGTGGATATTGACATGTGGTGCGGGATTTAATTCCACAACATGTTAATTTTAAATATAATGTATATCATTAGCCCACCCAGCACTCCACTATTCCTCCCTGTGTGTTTTTTTTAACTGCCCTGTCCTTTTTATAATGATGGAGCTAAAAATCATATCTCATAATAAGCCACACCCTAGCCATACCCCATGACCACACCATAGCCACGGCCCTAACGACACCCCCTTCTGGTAGGGGTGTCACACCATAAAATTTTTTTCCCAAGGCTGAAAAGGTTGGGAAACACTGCACTAAGCTGTTGCTGGGTTTTACTCAGGCCAATGGGAATAAGGGAATGAATAGCCAATCAGGAACGCAGCAGATTGTCAGGCAGATCATGTAGTGAGTAACAAACATGCAATAAACATTTTAAAGGCATGTTCACACATTTATATAAAAGTAACCACATACCCATTTGTAGTGCCAAACTTTGAAACACGACAGAAGAAGACTAAGACAATGAATGCACTGATGACCAACTGTTTTTTTTCCTCTGAAGAGTTAGATGAGGGTGGGTCAGGGGGCTCAGAGTCCTCCACAGATAATGTTGTGCTGGCTGGGATCTGTTGTGTCACAGTGTTTCTAGCAGCACAGCTCCACAGGTGCTGTTGATTGAGCTGGCTGGGTGTGTGTGTCTCCAGTCAGGCAAGCACTCCAGGTCAGTAGACATAAAGCTGTCATCCCAGGTGTGCGTGTGGTCAGCTTTCTCTGTTCTCATTCTCTCTTTGTGTTGTGTGAGCAGGGTCTATGTGTGGTGGCTGCATGAAAGGTTTGGGTATTTCCAGGAACCGTGACATGGCCCGCTAGCTTCTATATTTTGATCAAAATGTCAACTTATACCTGGCATTTATAGCATTAACATCTGCTTCTAGTATTTGTGTATTGGTTGCTGTATGGTGTGATTCTGGCTCTGTGTGTCAGCTTACTCTGTCCAGTTCTCCCAGTCGGTGGTGGCATGTGTATGTGTCCTATCCAGGTTGTGTGGTTCCTAGGAGCAGCAAAGGCCCAGATCCGAAGACCGCTGGGCCTCACTTTATGGGGGCGATGTCCCCGCTCATGTAGGTCAATGACACTTACCCTAGTAGAAGATAGGGAGAGAGGTGTTAGTTTCACCTGGTTTTCCTTATCAATCGGGGTCACATTCGTGTGGGCATGGTGCTCATTTGCCCACCCGAACATAACACTGTGACATACAGTCCATTGAGGAGGAGGAGAAGGACAATGAAGGAGGAAGCGGAGGTGGAAGAAGTCTTTGATCTAACAGAGAGAGGCAGGGAGAGTCATCATAGCAGCTCACAGGGGAGGAGGAAAAGGCAGACACTGCAGCAAAGCACCTAGCCAAAGCTGGGACTAACACCAGGCCCACAGTTAGGTCTACTCACAGGACTTGTACAACATGGAAATTCTTTGAAACCACACATGATGATAGAAGAATGGTTATCTACAAGGTCTGCAGTAAGTGTTTAAAATGTGGCAGGAACATAGACAACCTCCATACAACGTGTATGAACAGCCACATGAACTCTCACTACCTGCTGCCTTTGAAACTCATAGGGCAAAGAGTTAGCCTCATCCTGCTCTCTCTCCCACTGCTGCAGCTGTCTCTTCCTTCATTTCCCTCTTTGTTCATTCAGCAGCCTCTGAGCACCCAGAGGCAGTTTTGTGTAGGGTCAGCAGCACGCCCACTTCAGGCTTCTCCTCCGCAAGCTTCAGAGCCAGATGTGAGACGTTGAGCCGCCACCATCACCACCACCTTCGCCAACATTAACATCTTCCCAATATTTCAGCAGGTCCCAGATTAGCAGCCAGTTCTCCATTCCCCAGCTATAGGAACATAAAAAAATACCACACCAACTATCCATGAGAACAGAGCCTGAATACAAGCATTTCCCAGATGTTTGCAATGGATATGCTGCCCTTCAGACTAGTGGACACAGATACTTTCCACAACATGATGCTCCATACTAACTCACAGCACCAGATGCCCAGTCGCCATTTCTTTGCCCAAAAATCCATCCTTGCCCTGCACCACCATCTGAGTGATAACATGTCTGTAGCATTGTAGAAAGCTGTCAGTAGCAGAGTGCACTTGACCACGGACATATGGTCAAGCAAGCATTGGCAGTGGCATTACAAATCCTTAACAGCACACCGGGTCAATGTCCTGCAGCTGCGGCATGAAGCCAAAAGTGGTGATCTACATTTCATTGCACTCTCAAGAGTTGTGGGACATTCGTTCTTGTGTGTTCCCTCTACAACCCCATTCTCCTCCTTCTTTTCCTCCACCTCTTCATACCACCTTTCAAAACCTTCCACATCGGAACAGATATCCATATGAGACAAAATACGGCTTTCATACAGCGGTGCACATGGCAAATATTAAAATTCTGTCCTAAAACTCATATGTATAAGAAGCACAACCACACGACCGAAGAGCTGACGGCCCAAGACTGACACATGGCTGACCCCAAAAATCTGAAACCAGGCAAGGTCTTGGGTGACAATGGGGCCAACCTGCTGACAGCCCTTCAGCTCTGCAATCTTAAACATGTGACCCATATGATGAATCTGTTATTGCAGTCATCCCTAAACAATTACCCAGGTTTATATTGAGTACAGGAAAAGGCTAGGAAACTGTGCTCATAATATAGGTATTCACACCCAGTCACTTTTGTCTGCCTGTCTATTGTCTGCCTGCTGGACCAGATGCTACACAGCTTCAGGAACAATAATGTGCTGTTACCACACGAGGAGGAGGAGGAGAAAGGTATACTAATCTGCAAACTATCTGGCCAGTCTACTATAACTCAACACTGCTGAGATGGAAGCTTTGGGCAAGAATGGGGGTGTCTTCTCCAACACGTTTCTCCACCCATGTGAGAAGTATAGTGGAGGAAGAAGAGGAGGGGGAATAGTATAGGTCCATAGCCAGGGGAGGGGGCTATGAAAAGTTCCTTCCATACATCATTAAGTCCAGCTATTCTGCATGGATGGAGGGACCAACCAGAGGACACTCTTAGGCCTGACTTTAAGGAATGTGGGTGAGGTATATGGGTGCTTTTATGTTGCAACACTTGCAGAAAGACCACTGCATAGCCCACATCAAAACATCAGATCATTACTGGATAGCCACCCTCCTTGATCCCTGCTGCAAATGACAAATCGCAATCCGGCAGTGGAGAAGGACTTCACAATGCAGTACTATCAGGACAGACTATTAAGCAGCTTGAGAAAAGCATTCCTCCATAGTTGAAGTGATGCAGCTGCAATGGATCACAGCTCTGTGGCTCTTGGTAGATGAGTAGGAAGCAACCACAGCAGTACAGGAGAAGTCTAACAGAAGAAGTCAGGAGAGGTGTGGAATAGTTTTTCAGTCCATTGCAGCCTATGGAAATATGGAGCTACAGCTCACATATTTCCACAAGGAGAACACTCTGCCCTCAAGGGGCTATTGCTTCTAGGGGCAGTGCTACTATCTTTCACCTGCTTTCGTAATGTTTGCTTTCGTAATGTTTGGTGCTGTTGTTGCTGGTGGAACTGCTGCTGCTCTCCTTTTCCTGCTGCTGTCATGTTTCCTCTTCTTCCTCCTTCTACCAAAATGAGAATTTTCTAAAACACAAGAAACCGCTGTAGCTCTACAGCTTTTCTTGTAGTAGGCCCGTGCTTGGCTTGAGTAGTCCCTTTTGTGAATATTAGCATGCTGCTATTTTGACTTGAAAAATGCCAGAGGGCATAGCAGAAGCTAGCTTGATCCCATTATAGTCAATGGGGTCCATTTAATGTTGTTTGATTCAGTCATATGACATATTCGTTCAGGCAGAGATTCCATTTATCTGCTCCCATAAGAGAGAAGGAAAACCAAATCTCTAAAAGGAAACCAAGCACAGATGTGAACGCAGCCTTGTATACACTCTAGTGCTGGGTAGTGTTAAAATACTTTTCGATTCATTTTCCCTGTGGTTTAGAATTCACAATATAGCGTAAATATGATATAATCCATATAATTGGTTTATTACACACTAGTGTCAGCAGTCTTATCACCTAGTAATGTGTTGTATTATGTGCAGAAAACAGTAAAAAGTAAACTTCTGAAGGCTATGGCTATCAAGTGAGTATTTGTGTGAAAAACACCTCTTCCATCTAGTACAAGCTAATGTAACACAATATGTGTTAAATGGATACAAAATGCCCAATGCACAAATGTCCCAGCAGTTTGCAGACTGAGAAACAGTTTGGTAACTTATCTATATATAAAGATGAAAGCGCTCACTGACTCACGGACTCACTGACTCACTGATTCACTCACTGACTGACTAACTCGCCAAAAGTTCTCCAACTTCCCGATGTCGTAGAAACATGAAATTTGGCACACGCATAGATTATCTCCAAAATAGGAAAAGTAATTGGGTCCCAACTCGATTATTCAATTCTAGCGCAAAAGAATTGGCGTCGAAATTTTACGTACGTAATCTAAATCTGTCACTTTCCAATGTCATAGAAACTTAAAATTTGGCCCGAGCATTGATTATGTCATAAATGGGAAACGCTAATGGGTCCCAACTCCATTATTCAATTCTATGCGCAAAAGAATTAGCGTCCAAATTTTACATACGGAATCTAATTTTCTCACTTCCCGATGTCATAGAAACAGGAAATTTGGCATGAGCATTGATTATGTCATAAATAGGAAAAGCTAATGGGTCCCAACTCGATTATTTAATTCTATGTGCAAAAGAATTAGCGTCCAAATTTTACGTGCGGAATGTAATTTTTTCACTTTCCGGTGTCATAGAAACGGGAGATTTGGCACGAGCATTGATTATGTCATAAATAGAAAAAGCTAATGGGTCCCAACTCCATTATTCAATTCTATGCGCAAAAGAATTAGCGTCCAAATATTACGTACGGAATGTAATTTCTTCACTTTCCGGTGTCATAGAAACAGGAAATTTGGCACGAGCATTGATTATGTCATAAATAGGAAAAGCTAATGGGTCCCAACTCGATTATTCAATTCTAAGCGCAAAAGAATTGGCGTACAAATTTTACGTATGGAATCTAATTTTCTTACTTTCCGGTGTCATAAAAAACGTGAAATTTGGCAGGAGCATTGATTATGTCATAAAGAGGAAAAGCTAATGGGTCCCAACTCGATTATTCAATTCTAGCGCAAAAAAATTGGCGTTGAAATTTTACGTGCGGAATGTAATTTTTTCACTTTCCGGTGTCATAGAAACAGGAAATTTGGCAGGAGCATTGATTATGTCATAAATAGGAAACGCTAATGGGTCCCACCTCCATTATTCAATTCTATGCGCAAAAGAATTAGCATCCAAATTTTACGTACATAATCTAAATCTCTCACTTCCCAATGTAATAGAAACATGAAATTTGGCTCGGGCATTGATTGTCATAAATAGGAAAAGTTAATGTGTCCCAACTTGATTATTCAATTCTATGCGCAAAAGAATTAGCGTCCAAAATTTTACGTACGGAATCTAATTTTCTCACTTTCCGGTGTCATAGAAACGTGAAATTTGGCACGAGCATTGATTATGTCATAAATAGGAAAAGTTCATAGGTCCCAACTCGATTATTCAATTCTAGCGCAAAAGAATTAGCGTCCAAATTTTATGTGCGGAATGTAATTTTTTCACTTTCCGGTGTCATAGAAACGGGAAATTTGGCACGAGCATTGATTATGTCATAAATAGGAAAAGTTCATAGGTCCCAACTCGATTATTCAATTCTAGCGCAAAAGAATTAGCGTCCAAATTTTACGTGCGGAATGTAATTTTTTCACTTTCCGGTGTCATAGAAACGGGAAATTTGGCACGAGCATTGATTATGTCATAAATAGGAAAAGTTAATGGGTCTCAACTTGATTATTCAATTCTATGCGCAAAAGAATTAGTGTCCAAATTTTATGTACGTAATCTAATTCTCTCACTTCCTGATGTCATTTTATATAAAGTAAACATCACATGGTTACCTCCACGTGGTGTTTCCTGGGTAACGCAGAGAATTATGCAAAATGGTGAACATATGTTTTTCCGGTATCTCTAAAGTAAGCACGACTTCATAAGATTTTCCGGGTGAACACCAGATAAACACCAGTACCAAATTAACTCGGGCAAAGCCGGGTATATCAGCTAGTACTTAATATTCATTAATAAATGCACTGAAATAATAGCAATGGTCATATGTCACTGTAATTTTGCCTGATTTCTGCTGTAATTGTATTGAAGAAATGTTCATTATGACAGTAGTGTAGTCCCAAAAAAGTGCCAGGACTGTAGAGCTAGCTGTGTAGGTGGAGCTGGCAAAAAGAGACAGAGATAAATACAGATGTGGGGGATATCTGTTTGGGGTCATATTTGTGGACATCCTCATGAAAATAGAAAACACAGTTATGCAATAAAGACTGTGGTAATGCATGATACCACTATACTGCGATCATATAGTGGTATATACCAGATGTCAGGACTTGAACCCAGGAGCACTTGTGTTCTGGCCAGCGGTTCTTCCGGCAGAGTCATCTAGGCTCTCTGGATAGCTCTTTTGCTGAATCCTGTCCTTGTTCCCTGGTGCTGTTTGCTTTATTAGCTCCACCCTGTTCCTTGATTGGACTCACTATAAAAACCTGGCCTTGTCCCTCCTTCGTCTGTGAAATTATTGTGCTCTCAGCCTGTAGTCAAGCTCCTCTACCTGCCTGCTCTTCAGTACTAAGATAGTTGTTCCTGTGTACCGACTTCTGGCTTCCCCTGACCATGCTACCTGCCAACACTAGTTGCAACAAGAGGCTCCGAACCCAAACTGGACTGTTACAGAAATAATCTTGCACAAAAATGGAGGCCTTTGTGACCACATTGAGGAAGCAAATAGCTGAACTGCAAGAATTTGGTGCAACTTAAGAAGAAAAACTTTCTGGATTACAAACACTGGTGCTGGATCAACAAAAAGAGATAAATAATTTGCAGAGACAACTTTTGGATTTGCATCATTCAGGTCCTGATATTCGCATACCACTGCCAGCAAAGTTTAATGGAGATCGTCATCATTACAGAGGTTTCCTTAAAGGGGTGGTCTCGCGAAACCAAGTGGGGTTATACACTTCCGTATGGCCATATTAATGCACTTTGTAATGTACATTGTGCATTAAATATGAGCCATACAGAAGTTATTCCACTTACCTGCTCCGTTGCTAGCGTCCTCGTCTCCATGGTTCCGTCTAAATTCGCTGGCAGCTTGCTTTTTTAGACGCGCTTGCGCAGTCCGGTCTTCTCCATTCAGCACGAGCCGCTTCAGTGTGCTCCCCGCTACAGCTCTTCTGCGCATGCGCAGACGAGCTGTCACTGCTCGGGAGCGCGCTGAAGCGGCCATTCTGCACCATCCTCTGTTAGAGGAAGGTGCAGAAACTGGAGCTGCCCAGCGGAGAAGACCAGCCCAGCCCAGCCGCCCCGAGAAGCCTCCCAGGTAAGTGATGGGTCGGGGGGGGGGCTGCCGCTGCGCCGGGCTGCGCCGGGCTGCGCCGGGGGGGGCTGCCGCTGTGCCGGGCTGCGCCGGGGGGGGCTGCCGCTGCGCCGGGGGGGCTGCCGCTGCGCCGGGGGAGCTAGCGCTAGGCCGGGGGGGCTGTCGCTGCGATGGGGGGGGCTGTCGCTAGGCCGGGGGGGCTGTCGCTAGGCCGGGGGAGCTAGCGCTAGGCCGGGGGGGCTGTCGCTGCGATGGGGGGGGCTGTCGCTAGGCCGGGGGGGCTGTCGCTAGGCCGGGGGGGCTGTCGCTAGGCCGGGGGAGCTAGCGCTAGGCCGGGGGGGCTGCCGCTGCGCCGGGGGAGCTAGCGCTAGGCCGGGGGGGCTGCCGCTGCGCCGGGGGAGCTAGCGCTAGGCCGGGGGGGCTGTCGCTGCGATGGGGGGGGCTGTCGCTAGGCCGGGGGAGCTAGCGCTAGGCCGGGGGGGCTGTCGCTGCGCCGGGGGAGCTAGCGCTAGGCCGGGGGGGCTGTCGCTGCGATGGGGGGGGGGCTGTCGCTAGGCCGGGGGAGCTAGCGCTAGGCCGGGGGGGCTGTCGCTGCGCCGGGGGAGCTAGCGCTAGGCTGGGGGGGCTGTCGCTGCGATGGGGGGGGGCTGTCGCTAGGCCGGGGGGGCTGTCGCTGCGCCGGGGGAGCTAGCGCTAGGCCGGGGGGGCTGTCGCTGCGATGGGGGGGGCTGTCGCTAGGCCGGGGGGGCTGTCGCTGCGCCGGGGGAACTAGCGCTGGGGAGCCGGGGGCTAGCGCCGGTTACCTGCTGTCTGGTCGGCGGCTGCGGGGCGTCTGGTCGGCGGCTGCGATGCGTCCGGTTGCCATGGAGACACAGCTGGCGGCGTCTCGGGAGCGCGCACGTCGGGCTGCAGCGAGCGACTGGGAAAGAGCCGGCGGCCATCTTGAGGAAACTTTTATAACTTGCTGAAACGCTGGAACGGTAAGTACGAACCAGCTAGAAATGTCATTTACAGGGGGGCTTAGTAATGTGTGTTTAATGGGGGGGACTGGGCAAAAAAAAAAATTAACTGCTTCCTCGAGACATCTCCTTTAACTAATGCTGTATTTACTTCCAAATGCAACCTGCTTCTTTTACCTGTGACAGGTAAAAGTTTTATTTATCATCAATTTTCTGACAGATGAAGCACTTGCATGGGCCTTGCCTTAAAGGGGTTGTCCCGCGAAACAAAGTGGGTCTATACACTTCTGTATGGCCATATTAATGCACTTTGTAATGTACATTGTGCATTAATTATGAGCCATACAGAAGTTATCAGAAATTTTTCACTTACCTGTTCCGTTGCTAGCGTCCTCGTTTCCATGGAGCCGTCTAATTTTCAGCGTCTAATCGCCAAATTAGACGCGCTTGCGCAGTCCGGGTCTTCTTCTTTTCTCAATGGGGCTCCGTGTAGCTCCGCCCCGTCACGTGCCGATTCCAGCCAATCAGGAGGCTGGAATCGGCAATGGACCGCACAGAAGCCCTGCGGTCCACCGAGGGAGAAGATCCCGGCGGCCATCTTCAGCAGGTAAGTAAGAAGTCACCGGAGCGCGGGGATTCAGGTAAGCGCTGTCCGGTGTTCTTGTTTAAGCCCTGCATCGGGGTTGTCTCGCGCCGAACGGGGGGGCTGTTGAAAAAAAAAAAAAAAACGTTTCGGCGTGGGACAACCCCTTTAAGTGGAAAATAACTATGCCCTCCTCAATATCCTTGATAGCTATATTACTGCCATGGACCAAGTTTTTGATGACCCGAATCGCTGTGCCACAGCAGAGAGGAAACTGCATAACCAGTGACAAGAGCGATGCTCTGTTGCTGAATATACAGCAGAGTTTCGCTGCTGGATGACTGATACAATATGGAACCTAGCTGCCCAGAGGTATCATTTCAACAAGGATTATCAGAGCTGGCGAAGGATGAGCTTGTTAGAGTTGAGACCCCTGATAGTTTAGAAGATTTTATTCAATTATGCATCCCAATAGATCATGGACTTACTGAGCTAAGAAAGGAAAATCTGTGAATATCTGGAAACAACCCTGCCTATTTCTTTAGTCAATCACCATGGAACATCCAGCAAAAACTGAAACTAAACCTGAACCTATGCAGATTGACATAATCCATAAACTTCTTTCTGCAGTGGAAAGAGACAGGTGCCGTATGGAGAATTTGTGTCTTTATTGTGGGGGCTCAGGACATTATGCTATTAACTGTCCCAACAAGTTCCAAAAGACTATCGCCTTTACAAATGCTAAGACCATAAGCAATTCTGACGTTTCTAAACAGTCGGATTCTGTTATGCAGGCCATTCCGTCTGTAATTCAAGATAAAGACAAGATATATTCTCCATCCTTCTATTTTGTCATTCCTATACAGGTTATAATTGGGAGCCATAAAATACTATGCTCTGATGTGTTAGATTCTGGAACAGGAGGAAATTTTATGGACTTAAAATACTCTCTTGAGAACAATATTTCAAGTAGGACTAAACCCATGCCAATTGATATGGAAACTGGCTGGATCAACTTTATCTTCTGGACCTGTAACTCATGAGACAATTGAACTTGAAATCTGCATTGAACCTGATCACCATAAAACTATTACTTTTTCATCTTATTTCTTGTTCCAGGTTTCAAGTAAATCTAGGAATCCCTTGGTTTTCTATCCATAATCCTTCTAACGATTGGGGTTCAAGGACTGTTACCTTCCCCTCTGAGTGCTGTAAGGAAAATTGTCAGATGGCACTTAAACATATCCAAGTCTCTGAGATTTGTCATCAGACTTGTGAGAAGTTGCCAGCTCAGTACCAGCAATACCAGTGATGTCTGCAGCAAGAAACAAGCTGATTAACCACCCCCTTATTGGCCTTATAATTGTCCAATAGAATTGTTTCCCGGAACAACCATTCCTTTCAGGCGAATTTCCAATCTTTCCGAACCAGAATTAAAAGTACCCAGAAAAAACCTGGATGAAAATTTAGAGAAGGGCTTCATTCAACCTTCTTCATCCCCAGCTGGGCACCTTTGTATTGATTGACATGTATTGATTACAGAGAATTACATAAAATTAGTGTTAAAAATCGCTAACCCCTCCCCTAAATTACTGGATCCTAGTAAAATTAAACCTGTAGTTGGTTGGTCTACTCTGAGAAATTTAAAAGACATTCAACACTTTATAGGGTTTGTAAATTTTTACAGAAGATTCATAAAAGACTCTTCAAAAATTATCTTACTAATAAATTCACTCCCAAAGAAAGCCAAAGCATATTCGTGATCTTCAGAGGCACAGGATGCTTTTGAAAATCTAAAAACTCTTTTCACTTTTGCACCATTACTAGTCCATCCAAATTCTGAATTGCCCTTTGTTGCTGAAGTGGACCCCTCAGACTCTGCTGTGAGAGCTATCTTGTCTTAATGACTCAGGGTGAGTTCACATGAGCATGTTTTTGTGCGTACTTAGGTGCGTACATACGTGCACACCTAGGTACGAGCAAAAACATGTGTGTATGCAGCTGCGTGCAGTGTTTTCAATGGAGCGATGGCTGTTGCCAGTGGCTCTATTGAAAACAATCCTCTGCCGGCATCCCTGCATTCTTTTTCAGGGAAGGGCTTTAAGTATAAGCCCTTCCCTGAAAAAGAAAGATTTTAGTGTAAAAAAAAAAAATCAGGCATTCTCTTCATTGGAGCAGCAGCTGCTACCGGTGGCTCCATTGAAAACAATGGTCTGCCGGCACCTCTGCATTCTTTTTCAGGGAAGGGCTTTACCTATAAGAAAGAAAGAACAAAGATGTTTCCTTCATCCCCGCTAGTTAAAAGAATTCTCTGCTGCTGTATCTGCCACATCTGTGACAGATGCAGCAGAGGAATTCTTCAATTCTCTACTGCAGCTGACGTGTGACAGTGCGGTAGAGGATTCTGCTGCCGGCAATTGATTTCAGGGAAGGGCTTTAAATATAGGCCCTTCCCTGAAAATCAAGTAAAAGTAGTTTAAAAAAAAAAAAATAGATACCTTGTTTCCAGCTGCAGGGGCACAGCCGCGTCTTCTCCTGCTGTCCCCTGCACTGTGCTGCTGATCTACCAGCAGCCGGGTATTTAAAATCCCCGCCTGCTGGAAGAGCTGAATGTGATTGGCTGAGCACCTCAAATAAAAGTCTTCTTTTCACAGTTGAAATGGAAATTTGCCTATATTTTGCTGCATTAAGCTGTAGTTGAAGATTTTGTGCTGTGAGGTGCTGATGCCGCAAACTGTTGACTCTCTAAAACTTGTCATCTGATTTTGTAGTGGCCTTTGATCTGCCAGACCTCATCCTGTCAAAGTTTCCTCCATGTTCCAAGTGCATTTTGATTGTATAGAAAATTGTACCGACTACTACTTTGGCTCTCTTTGCAATTTTTCTGTAGGACAAACCTTCACTTCTAAGGGTTATAATTGTCTGTCTGTCTTTGGTTAATTGCCTTTTTCTCGCCATTAAGATAGTAATTTAATCTGCCCTGAAGTGAAAAACTGTCCAAATCCTGTCTTAGAGGATGTTGTAAAGCAGTTTCAACACTGGTTATATAGAAACAGAAGCTTTGAGAGTAATCTACAAAGATTGACACACCTGAAAGGAATAGTTTGCATCAAATTTCAAACCATAATTTAATTTCTGTGCAACTGTCCTTGGTGTGTTCCTTGAAAAAAGCCATTTGGTTAAAATCATAAATTCAGATAATTGTTGTATTTTAGGTTCAAAATTCATAGTACTTTTATATTTTTTACTTACTTTTGAACATATGAACCATAAATTTCATGTTATTTGCTTGACGTGAACTGTGTCAATGTCAAAAAATAATTGGTAAAATGGAGGTGTTATAAAACTTTTGACAAGTAGTATATGTGATAAGAGATCCGTTAAATTCAGTGACACACAGGTGATGTATTCTTTGATTGTACACATTTTTCTTTTCTTCTCCATCCAGGCCAGAATGCTATGACTAATGCAGTGTATCTTGCTGAGACATCTTCGGCCCCTCGTGGAAAGAGTACAGAAAGTGAGGTGGATCCAGCCTGAGAAAAAATCATTCAGAGACAAGAAAGTCTAGTGCTCTTATAGGATTTGCAGAAATAATGAAAATGCAGAATGCAAAAGGTTCTGCCAACTCAGTGAATGCCATGGTTTGGAGCAGGCATAATACTAAAAGCAAGCAATAGTACTGAAAAACTGGGGAATGGTGCAATTTTTTAAAACAAAAAAAAATAACCACTGTCAAGGGTAAACCTGACTCCTCTTTTATTGATACAAAAAACAGCATTTCGAGAGTGAGGACCCTTCTTTAAAACTTTTGGATAGTACACAGCTTTCTTTGCTTAGGTGAGTGGAGTTGTGCTCATGATAAAAGAGAAGCTGAAGAAAGTTTCAACTGTGGTCACTTAAACAAGGGAAGTTTTGTACAAATAAAACATGTTTTAATGCCAGAAATGTCCTGGTTAATCCCCTGGCTGCACCACCCTTGATGTTCTTTTTTCACGCAGACTGCTCCCTATGCCCCTCACTTTCCCATACAGATTGTTCCCTATATTACCCTTTTTTTTTCCAATACAGAGTGTTCCACAGGCTGGCAACTTTGATGTGGAACACTCTGAATGATAGATTTGCCACATTTTACTAGGTATGTTTGACACTTTTATCTGCTTCATTCAATCTCAGGGCTGATGTATATTAACACAAAAAATTTGCAGCAAAAATGCTTGGATATAAATTTGTTTCATTTTAAGACTCCTCCGTGCCCTTTCTTTATACACTTATCAAAACTGCCTAAGTAGGTTTAAAACACTGGCGTACATATAGTGGTCTCTGGGTTCGCGATCGTGACCCAGCCCCCAAGCCCCTGGGGGCCCAGGGGGCCTACTTTCCACACACTGATTGACTGCAGTTACTTTTACTAAGCTCTCTGTGTGGGCCGGCAACTTGTCCTGCATGCTGGCGCTTCCTCCCGGACCTCCGCTTAGACTCCTCCCCTCTGATGACCTCAGTGCAGGAGAACCAGGTAGGGGAGGAGTCTGAGCGGAGGTCTGGGAGGAAGCACCAGCGTGCAGGAGAAGCTGCGAGACTGCGTAGAGACTTTAGTGAAAGTAACTGAGGTTAGTGAGCGGGAACGTCCTGTGTGATGGGGAGTGGGGGGAAGGAGAATGAGGGGCATCCTGTGTGATGGGGAGTAGGAGAAACGAGGGGTGTCCTGAATGATAGGGAGTGGGGGGGGGGAGCGAGGGCTGTTCTGTGTGACGGGGAGTGGGGGGGAATGAGGGGTGTTCTGTGTGATGGGGAGTGTTGAGAGGAAACGAGGGGTGTTCTGTGTGATGGGAAATGGTGGGCGACAAGGGGTGTTCTGTGTAATGTGGAGTGAGGGGAAACAAGGGGTATTTTGTGTGATGGGGAGTGGGGGGGAGAACAAGGGGTGTTCTGTGTGATGGTGTGTGTGGGCTTCCTGTGGAGTGGAGAGAATGAGGGGTTATCTGTAAGATGGGGAGTTGTAGGAGAAGAACGAGGGGTGTTCCGTGTGATGGGGTGGGGGAAGGGGAACAAAGGGTGTTCTGTGTGATGGGGAGTGGGGGGGAACAAGGGGTGCTCGGTGTGATGGGGAGTGGGGGAGGACAAGGGGTGTTCTGTGTGATGGGGAGTGGGGGGGGACAAGGGTGTTCTGTGTGATGGGGTGTGGTGGAGAGAACAAGGGGTGTTCTGTGTGATGGGTTGTGGGGGGGGGGGGGGGGTGAACAAGGGGCGTCCTATGGAGTGGGGAGAATGATGGGTGATCTGTGTGATGGGGAGTGTTGGGAGGCTAACGAGGAGTGTTTTGTGAGATAGTATCGTTGTAATCATGCCGACCCGTAGAAAAATGTATAATGCCATTTATGCTGCATGATTAGTGCCGTAAAAAACTGGCAGAATTGATGTGTTTTCTCTCCCAGCCATCAAAAAACTGAATAAAAGTGTACATTCTATGTACACACAAAAGATACCAAAAAAAACTAAAGTTTGCCATGCAAAGAGCAAGTTCTCATACCACCATGTTAATGGAAAAATATAAAAGTTATGGCTTTTGAAAAGTGGAGATGAGAAACCCCCAAAAATCATTGCATCCTTATAGCCAAAATAAGCCGTGTCCTTAAAGGGGTTCTGACACGAAAAGGTTTTTTTGTTTTAACAGCCATTGTTCCTTGGTCTGCCTAATGGACACAAGGAACCCATGATTTATGGCTTGTTAAAACATAAAAACCTAACACTTACCTTTTTGTTGTGTTGTTGTTGTGCAGCGGGGGTCATCTCCCAGGAGGCTTCTTCTTTTGCAGACAAGCCAGGAAGGACCACCCCCCCTCTGGGATTGCGCGCATGCACAGAAGACAGGTTCCCTCTGGCAGGAGTCAGGATGGGCTGCCTCTCCACTGCGCATGCGCAGAACTCAGAGTTCAGCCAGGACGGACAGCCACCCACAGCAAGCACTGCTTGCGACTTGGCGCCCGTCCGTTCACCTCGGAAGTGGCTGACGGACGGAGTAGAGCAGGAAGCGGTCATTTTGACCACTCCAGCTCTGCTTCAAGAAGCAAAAGAAAAAGATGACGGATGGAAGGGACATGCCTGGCGATCGGTCCAGGCCAGGCAAGGTAAGTAAAAAAATTTTTTTTTGTCATGCCAGAACCCCTTTAATGGGTTAAAGAGCAGAAGGAGGGAATTGTTAGCAGTCTGTAGCTGTGTTGGGAAACCATGTAGCTAAACATGTCTGTTTGGATTCTGCAGAGACAAATGATGGCTGGAAAAAGCCCTAATGGTGGTCTGGGCCAGCTAGAGATGAAAACTGAAAGTGACCGTCACCAGCCATCACTGTAAGTAATTGCACGGTAATCACTATCGGTGGTCAGGCATCTGACTTCACTAGTAGAGGTATACTAGAACTGAGCCGCTGTATTGGTGACTAAGGGTTCAATGCTACAGCCGTAAGCGTATAACACTGTGGGAGAACACCAGCATTTCACACATTTACCAGCCATGCGTGCTGTCGCCAGGGACTGCATATGGCTTTCTGTTGCACTGCGCATGCACAGTGGGATTTTATTTTTGTAATTCCCCACTCTGTTTAGAGTGACAACACATACAGAAACAATGTATTGCGTTGTGGCAGTGTATCATATGCAGCCCATACAAGTGTATAGGGCGCATATTGCATGGTATGTGCTCAGTCCATTGACTTTCATTGACTCCGCTCACTGCGTACCACGTGTGTGTGCACAACGCATGCATGATATGTGGTGAAAACATGGTCATATGTTACATGTTATAAAAGTTGGCTTATGTTGTCTCTATTGTATATATTGTTATTATGCTGTCTCCATTGTATGTATATATATGTTATATATAATTTTTTTCTTTCTGAGGGACGCAAAGCATGCCTTGAGGCTTGTGTTCTGGATGTTTTAAAACTCTGCCAAAACCCCTGATTACTAATGATCTATTGATGGGTCTTTAAAAAAAACCCAAAAAACAGTATTGTAGCTAAGGGCTTATTTAGACGACCGTATATCGGCTGGGTTTTTCACGCCCAGCCGATATACGGTGTCCCTCTGTGCAGGCGGAGGAGGCTGGAGGAGCCAGGAGCCCCCTCTCCGCCCCTCAGCACTATTTGCAATGGGAAGGGCGAGGCGGAGCTATGTTCCGGGACTTTGCTCTGCCCTGTTCCACCCCCTCCTATTGCAGATAGTGACAGGGGGCGGGAGCTCAATGCATTGAGCTACCGGCTCTTCCAGCCTCCTCCCCCTGCACAGAGGGACACCATATATCGGCTGGGCGTAAAATCCAGCCGATATACAGTCGTCTGAAGCCACCCTAACAGTGATGTACAAGGAGTACTCTTGAAAAGGAGTGGGGGTTGGAGTGGTCTGGAAGGGGGCCCCAAGCTAAACTTTTGCACCCAGGCCGTGAGCCTCTGGCTACACGCCTGGTTTAAAAGGTATATTAGAATATAGTAGAGGGCTTATTATCACCATATGTAAAAGAGAAAATGGAAAAATTACATAATTGGCATGAAATCATAATCCAAATTCATTTCATTAGGAGTAATAGTCTACGGGTTTTTTTTAAATCCAAAAGAAATTCTTATGTCAAAGCATTTTAGTTCTGGCACCCCTTCCTAAACAGACCGATCTCCGATGAAGTGCTTGAAAATGTAATTGCCTTACATTATGTCAGGCCTCAAAGAAATGTTTTCCTACTGGAAGTTCTAATTTATGTAGGCTAATCAAGGTCTTACTGTATGTTGCTTGATTTGTGTCTTAATTAACTAAGTTGTCTCACCAACACACTGGAGTCCACACAGACATGCCAATTAATACATAAAAACTCAGAGTAATAGTCTTATATTCACAATTTCAGTCCTGACCTACAGTAGGCTGCACAAATATCCAACCTTTATTTACATAATTGCACTTACATCAGAGCAAACATGGAAAAATTTCCCACTTTAGAGTTTTCAGCAGAAATCTTTGTCTAGCTTACACTACACTGAAATCAGCCTTAAGAAGTCCATCCCTGCTTGTATGAGTGCTTTTAAAATCTAAAATAGAAGGTTGATCACAATCCAATTGCCCACCATAGAACTTCCTCACCATTTCTCAATATTTGCTAAATATTTGTTCTAAGTGATCACTGTGCTGGTTATATATGTACATAAAAGGAATTCTATTTTGTTTTGGTTGTCTTTCTCTCCAAGTGCCACTCATGATGAGACTCTGTCTCAAACATGGCTTTATGGTATCCTCTCTCAATACATTTGTTGGACATCTCCTTTAGCCAACTCACCTTAAGTAACTGTTCACTAACTATTAGATCTTCCTGTGGCACCTGATTCATTAATAAGGAATAGATAGTACTATACAGATGGATTCTGTTGTACCTTAATAGTGTAAAAAATAATCTTGATTGACTTTGGAGTTTGGAAATTAGTGCCAGATAAAGATACAACATTGACGAGAGGGGAGCCCAGAAATAAACTTGTCCCTCCAATATGTTCTTACGCACAGTCAGTATCCATCTTTGGCCGGTACTCAGTTTGGTTTCCACTGATGATTTAAAGTAAATCCATAGACACTAGGTATTCTATATGTGGGCTATGCTACATCAGTACTAAGTCTGGCTAGTAATCAGATTACCCACCATACGTAAAGTCTTTGACATATTGTTGGAACCCGTTTGCGAGCATGTCTAGTCAGTATCCATCAGGCAGGCACTCTCTTTGGGTCTCAACAGAGGATAAGAGAGGGTCCATAGATATATGGTAGGACTTTGTAAGGTGGGTCATGTTATGTCATTACTCAGTCTGACTAGCAGCTGGATTACCCATCATAGGTATCCACCAAGAATCTATAGAAATCTAGTAAAAAGTGGCATTTTGGGAGATACAATATCTGATATTTCTATGGTCATAGTAGATTTTCTTCTACCTTTTCATCTTAATTAATTTTCACTTGGGATAGTACCCCTGATGTGACACCATTTCTGGTGACTGCCTTTCGCTGAAGGGGCCTCTCCTAAGTGTAGTATAATTTTTGGTGTTAAGACTCCCAGATATAAGAAGACATCGGAGGGACGAGTCCATACCTGGGCTCCCCTTTCGTCAATGTTGTATCTTTATCTGGTACTAATTGCCAAATTGTTCTGGTTTTAAACTAAATCAATAAAGGTTATTTTTTAATCCTATTTTCTGTAAAGAAATTTTTGAGGTAATTAGGATTTTTCTGCCTTCTGTTATTTCTTTAATACTCTATTGCAATCTATAGGGTTTGTAAATAAATATGTTTGTATCTAAGTATGTGATAGCTTATTGCTATCACATACTTAGATACAGCTGGCAGTTTGACCTCTAGCAATTAGAAGCGTTTCTAGTAATGCTGAGATTGTGCTTTATTCACCCAATCTGCGACAGAAAGTGGTCCAAAAGAAGAAATATCTCCAATTCCTAAAAGCATCAAGGATTAGTATCTATTCTTTGTCAAAGCTTATGGAGAACAGATATGTGTGCCAGTACTTGAGTTGGAACTTAATTCACACCGAATGAGGAGGCGAATTGCAGGGGGTTGAGGAATATAATGTCCACCCTCCCAGAACCCCCAAAGAGAAACTCATAAGTACAATGCACCCTGGGAAATCCAAAGAAACAAACAAATGTAAAAGTGAAAACACTATGATGTAAAAAAATGAAATGTTCTGCAAAGCCAGCCCAGCCATATGGCTGGCACATTAGAATTTCGACTTGATTCTAATTAAAAGGCTGAGAAGCACTTAGGAAGTGATGGCTTATCGTAACTATATACTATCACTTACTTTTGTGAGAAAACCCCTTTAATCAGAAATTTTTGTAATACCTGCAAGTTCTTCTTTCACTATAATGTAGTGTAGTTATTTTATTACACTTTATTATATCCGAGGTATGATGCTATATATTATATTACCATTATCTTATTCTCTAAGAAGATAGCTGTCACATCCAAATGATATGCTTCTACCACAATGATTGTTATATTACCTATCGTTCATTTCCTTAAGTATTATAAGCATTGGAGTTTTTTAGAATCCGGCACTTCACAGATGTGTCTAGAATTTTTCAGTAGTCTAATGAATACAAGAAAGCTTTAATGCATGCTCTCTGTATTTCTGCACAACCCCCTTCACTCGTCCATTTTAAAGGTGTTATGTCATGCACTTATATTAAACATTTAATTATCATATTTGATGCAATTGGCTTTGACCTACTAAATCAACTGAAAACAGCAGGTTGCTCTTGACCAAGGGAAGTGGAATATGATTGGATTATTTCACTTGGTCAGCTACCATGGATCACTTTGCTGTTTTCAACTTTTGTGTTTTCTTTTGTATTCATTAACCCCTTCCTGCCACCATATTGTAAATGATGGCCCTGAAAGTTTTGCCAGCTCTATCCAATTAAAGTGCAGAGATCGTGTGGGCAAAAAAGGTTGTGATAGAGAAATAAAGTGTGTCGATGAAAAAAGAAAACTTCCATCTTTGCAATTTAATCCCTTTGATGCTTTAATCAATAGTGACGCAAACACAAAGGGAGCATCATTTGTCACATCACTGTCAACCTTCATCAACGGAGTTGATGGTTTTCGAGTGACAACCAAGGCCTGGAGCTGATTCAAAATATAGCGTCTATTAAATAATGAAGTCATATAACAGAAAAAAGGGCAAGATGTTAGGACATGACCTGAAGAGGACTGCGCATGCAAGGTCTCCAAAAAAATATGAACTGAAACATATTTGCAGGGAGCAAAGGTCTATAATTCTTCTTCATTATTGTACTAATCTTATTTGCAGCTAAAGGAAATATTTGGTGGAGGTGATTGTTACTAAAGGAGGATATATAGTTTATTAAATTCAAGGGCTTACTCACTTTTCTCCCTACACTAAAGCCTCGGTCACATGGGCGTTTGTTCCCGCGATTTGCGCATGCGCATGCGATCCGCGTAGCTATAGACCCAATATTTCGCAATGGGATCGGTCCCATGTCCGGTTTTTATGCGGATGTGCAATAAATTATAGGACACAGCAATTCGCAGAACGCGCCTATCTGCGTTCTGCGATTTGCTGTGTTCTATATATGCGCTCAATGGGGCCAGCGGCAGCAGCGCCGACCTTATTGGGAACATATACTAAAGATCCTTCTCCTCTGCCACAGCTGCAACAGCTGTGGCAGAGAAGAACGATGTTCGCCCATTGAATTCAATGGAGCCGGCAATACAGCCGGCTCCATTGAAAGCAATGGGCTGCCGGCGAGCGTGGGATGAATTTGCGGGAAGGGCTTAAAAATATAAGCCCTTCCATGAAAACCATCCTAAAATGTGTAAAAAAAAAAAAAAAAAAGCATACTCACCTTTTTCCTGCAGCCGGATTTCAGCCGCATCTGGCTGGCAGTTCTCCTGAACTGCTCTGCGTAGTATTCAGCAGGTGGGGATTTTAAATCCCTGCCTGCTGAATGGGCTGCCTCTGATTGGTCACAGCTCTCACCAATCAGAGGCAGCTCTCACTCACCCATTCATGAATTCATGAATGGGTGAGTGAGTGCTGCCTCTGATTGGCTGAGCGCAGGGACCAATCAGAGGCAGCTCTCAGCTGTTTAAATCCCCGCCTGCTGAATACTACACAGAGCAGTTTTTTCTTTTTTTTTACACATTTTAGGATGGTTTTCAGGGAAGGGCTTATATTTTTAAGCCCTTCCCGAAAATTCATCCCGCGCTCGCCGGCAGCCCATTGCTTTTAATGGAGCTGGCTGTATTGCCGGCTCCATTGAATTCAATGGGCGAACATCGTTCTCCTCTGCCACAGCTGTGCCACAGCTGTGGCAAAGGATAATGGGCAGCGCTGGGCCGTTTCGCCGAAAACGCTGCTAGCTGCAGATTTTTCGGCGAATCGTCGGCCCCGGTCACGCGATTTGCGGATGCGCATCCGTCATGCGATCCGCAAATCACGCGAAAAAACGCCCGTGTGACTGAGGCTTGAGAATGTTTACTCATTGTACTTAATGGAAGAGATGAACGTTACAACTATTGTGTCTACATTATGTTTATCTATAATTGTGACTTACACAGCCAACAGACCACATTTTATTAGTTATTAATGCAGAAATCCAGGTAATTCCAAAGGGATCACTCACCTTTTCTTTCAACTCTATACACTATAAGTGCGAATGAAGCCTTACTATGTAAAGGAACTTAATATAGAAATAATTTAGATAGAGGTGTTTTATTTATGTTCTTCCAAATTTTTCTGTTCTTCTTTGCTTTGCATGGGTATTAAAGGGGTTTTCCATGAAAAATACTATGGATGACTTATCTTCAGAAAAGGTTATCAATAGGTGATCGGCTGGGGTCTGCCGTTCTGGACCCCAATTGATCAGTTTATTGTGCACCTCCTGGGACCAATGCCTTCAATTACAAGTGCCAGCCACTACACAGGGGTCTGAGTAGAGGCTTCCACTCTGACCCCTGTGTAATTGCAGCGCTGACAGTGGGTGCACAATCAGCTGATCGATTGGTGTCCCAAGTGGCAGACCCCAGCCAATCATCTATTGATGACCTAGTCTGTTGTCTTTAAATGCAATTTCTGTACAATAGCGATCCGCGCCACCACACAATGATCCGATGAGAGAAATATAGGGTTAACTCACCTGGTGCACAGCGGTGCCCCTGTATGGAAATGGGGGCATCCCGCCTGCACCGATGGTCCCGGTGTGTTCGTAATAAATATGTAGAAATCTCCAGATATCCTCAGGACTTATCGAGAGCAGCAGGAAAAAAAGGAGGACCCCAGAAGGTCAAAAACCAACCAGAGTGGGGAAATAACGAAAGAAAAGAAGAAAATTCTTTTTCCACACTCTTGCTGTAGGTTTCTTATTGGAAGTGGTTCACCGTTATTCTCAAACCATATTCCATATAATAAATTTATTTATATACATTACCATCAATTAAAAGTGGTAAAATACAACGCATTTCGGCGCTCTATAAGGCGCCCTTTTCAAGCATAAATACATATAAAACAAACATCATTTATATAGTAGAGTTTACCTTGTGGAGTTGGCGGTCCGCAGGCATGGCGCTGGACGCCGGTCGAGCTTACATTGACGTAATCAGTGAGCGTCTGGTTGCTAGGTCTAACAAAACCTAATAGAGGTTTGTGCATGCGTGCATAAATCAGGTACGTAGTTTGCGTATCTAAAATGTAGCGTCCAAATAAATAAGATATGTTGTGTAGCCATAGTGTAGCGCATGTGCTTAGGACCCCAATCTCCGCAAAGTCCGCTATTCCATGCAGATAAAGACACTTCAGCTGTTTTCTAGTTCTGACATACATAGTGACATACTGGAATCTGTACATAAAAATTATAAAAATTAAATTTTATAAAACTATAAACATATTCTTTTCGACTATCAATGGTTGCAAATGCTAATTGTGTATGAATAAATATAAATATATGAAATGTTACCCTGATAAAAAGCCTTATATAATTAATGGAGACAATTAGAATATAGACTAATCAATCTCTTTTCCAATTGAATACATTAATTTAAGAGCTTACAGAAACCTTCAAAACTAATTAATATAGTGCTACACAGAAAATACTGATATTAAATAGATTGTTTCAGAATATTTCATATCTTTTCCAGAACTTCGTTCAAACCAAATGGAGACAATGTATTCATCCTAAAGATCCAAAACATCTCGCGTGCCCGAGTTTTGGCAAATGAATGTGTATAAATATGCTCAACTGGGGTAAATTTTTATCAGGGTAACATTTCATATTGTAACATTAATATTTATTCATACACAAGAGTAATAAAACTTTTAGCCATTATATTACTTGTGTATATAATTTTCTCCAGTTTTCCTCTTAACATGCTCTATCTTTAACTGTCAGTTTTCCCTAAGCCAGTGAATGTAGACTAGCTGCTATGATGTCTCCTAAGCACTGCACACATAGAGAAGAGGAGATTCTGTAAACCTATTTCTCTGTAGCATGCTTTCAGTAGTAGAAGCAGCTTAGATTACATTATACAGCAGTAATGAGCAGTGTAGCTGTGAATCCAGCACTAGGAAGTTATAAAACATCCATTAGAGCCTTCAGCAGCAGCAGCAGATCTATGCGTTTTAGCCTTCCTCTCTCATTCTGTAGATGGTCCCCCTCCTCTCTCCATAGATTTCTATGGGCAGCATGTAACCTGATCCCTCAATGAACGGATGCACCTGAAGATGGATTTTAGCACTATTTAGTGCAGGAAGTGAGAGAAGGATTTATGTATCTCATAAATGGAGAAAGATGCATTTTGCTCTAATATAATATTCTGTATTACAAAGTTTCTTATATTCACTTGTGTTATTAATATATGGGAAGCTTCTTGAAATGACAGTCCATATTTCACAGCAATGCATTATTTGTACTATGATTACATATATTGATTAACATTGGGTATCTAACCAGAATATTCTGCCTCTTACCTTTCCAATAATTCTTCTTTTCCTTTTGAGTAAAAACTATTTTGCCTTTACCTAGACACCATTGACAAGCAGGTTTGCTACTAAATCATTATTGTGCCTTCATTTTTGTTCTAATTATTATTGCTAATTTTGATATCACACTGAATAAAATATGCACCTTTGACTTTTTTTTTTAAGAAAGATGCTATAGTTAATAAGTATAAAGCAATAGACATAAGGGACAGATGAATGTTGCATTATGCACAATCATAGTCTTATACTATCATTCAAATTTTATTTCAGACACTGATCTGTCAAAAGAGGTGTAGTTATTTACATACAGGACACCTGCCCCTACCTTCGAGAAAGAAAAGTAGACCTCAAGGTTTTTTATCTTTAAATTGTGTACATACCATATGGTGATCAAAGGGTTGGAAACAGGAGAGAACCAAAATGGATAAATTAAAACTTAAAGGTGCCAATAAATAACAAAAGACAGCATTAAAACAACTAAAACAGGTAAGGTTATGTTCAGAATTTTAATCCTTTGTTCTGTCTATGGGTTCATTGTCAATCCTGGAAAAAAACAGCACAGTATGAGGTGTTATGTTTTCCATTAAAATTATGGAAACCATGATGGAGACCAGACAAAACCTATTATAATCAATGGGTTCCATCAGGTGCTGCTGGTTTCCCTTCATTTTGATAGATGCAGCATGACACTTTTTTCTTCTGATCCATAGTGGAAAGGCTAAAACTGAAAGCATTGGCACTTTAAAAGGTAATGATGGAGGAATTGTGGAGACGAATATTATTAAACACTAGCTTGTTACCCACGACTTTGTCCGTGTGAAATTTGTATTTTTTAAATCTAATCTGTGTTTTGATCTTGTCATCTTTTGTTAGTATATAAAGGTTTTGTGGACTGTATACACGTGAGCCACCACATACTATTGCCCAGGAGAAAAACATGTTTTTTCTAAATGTACACCTGCTACCTTACGTGTTTGCCTTTGAGCCTTATTAATTATCATCACAAATGTTATTTTTAGAGGGATTTGCAGCCTTTTGAATTGAAAAGGCAAATCCATCAGTAATATCAGAAGGCGTGGAATGAAAACACTTTCTCCTTTTGTTATTACAGTCATAACAATGACTCTTACAACATTTCACCCCAGGTGCACAGTTTTGGCACATCAAGATTACACATCAATAGTAGCAAAGCACCAACTTTTAACCTCAGCTTATGGGAAGGCACTCCTGACAATTCCAAAGAGTTAAGGAACTCTACAGGGTATGAGGTGACTTGTTCAATGTCCATAACATTATCCACCAGTAGATACTCTGCAATTTCTCCTTCGACTTGTGAAATAAGTTTTTCATTCATCTGTCCTACAGTTTTATTAGGTGATGCCAATATTGCCCTTTGACACAACCATTCTTTCTTCACTATACTAGGTTGCACTTGAGAATAAATCTTGCTTATCAGTTCCTCTGTACTGTTAACAAGATTACAGAATTCCCGATTTACTGTAATTATAGTGTTAGTATCTGTTGAGATACGATCTCTGCCAATTTTCAAAAGAGCAGCCACATATTGCCCTGATTCTGTGTTGTTGTGCAGTTGGTATATTTGTAGGTAGGCTATCTCAATCAATGTTAATGTGTCTTTCGTTCAAGTTGTAAGGCAAGATCTGTTTGTGTCGTACAGCCTACATTTCATTTTTTTATACTGCTGAGGTAAAATAAAAAGAAGTACTGTGATTGGCTGCTATTTGTTATACTGCTGAGGTAAAATAGAAGCTGTGATTGGTTGCTATGGGCAACACAGATTTTCTTTAAAATCTCAATCCATGTTAATGTATCTTTTGTTCAAGTATCCCTGCTATCTTAATAATCACACATGTGCAGCAAAGACATCTTCCCTCACATGTCACCCTATTTGTATATGCATAGCTTATGATGTGCAACCCCTTCCCTACCACCTTGTCGCCGCCGATGGTCGAGCAGAGGTACGCCTTTGCATCACCCAATAAATCTGTCTTGTCGCGCTCCTTAGAGTACTCTATAGATTTTTGGGATAAAACATAGCCTATGTCCTTCTTCAAGATACAAACTATCTCCCTGCCAAATTCTATCAAAATCGCTTCAGCCGTTTAGTCATGAAATGGTAACAAACAAACAGACAGAGTTACTTTCGCACTTATAATATTAGTATGGATTTTCATGTGCACTATATTCAAACAGAAAGATAAAATGTCAAGTGAAATGTAGATAGCTAAAGTAAACGTTCCAATAAATGTTTTCTGTCCAGGAAGATGTTCAGAGCTGCCTTAAAAAGACTTAAATAAATGGGGGGTGTGGCCTGGATGGCTTTAATGGCGGACGCTAATCTCTGAGCTCCGTGATTGAAATACACCCCAAGCAACTACAAGCGACATACAGGACCCTACTTACATCCAAAACGTGCCGGAGGAACTGCTACACCCAGCGATGTCTAGAAGAAGACTGCCGAAAGCAGGTCCCAAGCGCCTGACCGACTTTTTCTCGGCGCGCAGCACGGAAGGAGACCCGATAATGGAGGATGCGGCAAGCAGCGCTCTGAGCGGAGAGGAGATGGAGGAGTCGGGAGGGGGGGCCCCCGCACCCAGACAGAGCGGTAAGCGCGCTTCTTCTTGCCCTCCACCTCCCCAGCATCTTCACCACACGCAGGGCTCACAATCTCTGCTGCAGGAGCTGACAGGCTTAGAACAGCAGGAACAGGATCTAAACACAATGGCTCCTAGCTGTATAAAGAAGAAAGGGGAGGGGCTTGTTAAGAGAACACCATCTTTTTCCCCACACTCAATGCAGGGAGAGGAGAATACAGGCAATACATCCCCTAGCCTAAGTCCTGAAAAAAGGAGACCTAGAACAAATGAAGCACCACAAAATACTGTACAAAGAAAAAACTCCAATGCATCAGAAAATACAGCAGACCCCATATTAAATATAGAATGCTCCGAACAAGCGGCCTCAGAATTCTTTATAAGGGACATGGTGTTAGCCCTGAGAGGCTCACTGAAACAAGATCTCACTGATATTAACACTAGAATCAGCTCTGCCTTAACAAACCTGGGCGATAGAGTCGACCATCTAGAAAATAAGACCAGTGAAATCACGAGCTCACACAATGAGCTGATCGATGCTCACTATAAATTAGAAGAAAATTTTGAAGCGCTAAAACAAAAAATGGCGGATCTCGAGGACCGCAATAGGCGCAACAACATTAAATTCAGAGGGATCCCTGAATCGGTGAAACCAGAAGAGCTTAATAAATATGCGCATGATTTAATAAAAACCCTCCTCCCAAACTCAAAACAAGAAGAGCGCACTTTAGATAGAATCCACAGACTCCCCAAACCTAAGGGAATACCTGATAATGTTCCTAGAGATGTGATTGCTAGGATCCATTTCTTTCACATTAAAGACGAACTTATGAAAATCTCCCGCAATCTCAAAGAATTACCTCAACCGTTCGGAAATATCAAGCTTTTTTCCGACTTCTCTCAAACAACCATGATGGCTCGCAAAAAATTTTCTGTAATAACCGCAGTGTTGCGAGATAATAAAATTCCTTACAGATGGGGATTCCCAACCAAATTGATCATCAACAAAAATGGTACGATCAATATTATAACCTCATATGAAGATAGTCTTTCCCTGCTGGAGAGGTGGGGCCTCCCCATACCTCAGGAGATTGCACCCACTCGAGTCAACAAAGACTGGACACAAAAACAGGCTTCAAGACCCAGCAAACAGCCCTCCCCCCATCGCTAGAAGTCCATATTCTCAAAGTTTCATATCCCACCCTGAAGTCCTCAGACCACGAAAAGGGGTGCCATCCATTGGTAGGCCGAACTGATAATAACCCCTACCATGGCCTTAAACACGAGGGCTTGGACTTGCCCCAAGCTTCGTAAAGGCTCATTTTCTTTAATTCAACACAAGTTGATTATTCAAACAAGCTCTAAAACCGACAGTTATATTCTTTCTGTTAGAAGTTATTTTACCCCACCCCTTCCAATACAAAAAAGGATCACCCACCAGAATATAACTGAGAGACTCCTAACCTCTCGACAGAACAGACACCTACGGTCAAAAACTATCGATGAAAGTAAATCCGGTTACTACAGGCTTATATCTGTGAAACCCAAATGGAGGCAAATCTGTTATCATTAAATGCCAAGGGCCTCAATTCTCCATATAAGAGATCGGCTCTATGGAGAGAAGCCTTAGCCCACAAGGCGGACATCGTCTGCATCCAGGAGACCCATTTTGCCCAGAATAAGGCCCCTGTCCTGACTCATCCCAAGTTCCCTAGAATCTTCTTGGCTAATGCCCCCAAGAAAAAAGCCGGAGTGTTGATAGCCATAAGGGACTCCTTGGACTTCCAGCTTGTCGAGGAGATCGTGGACCCTGATGGAAGGTTCCTGATTCTCGTCTGCAGAGTTGAGGGCCTCCTCGTGACCATAGCAAACATCTATGCATCAAACTCGAAACAAATCAAGTTTTTGGACAAAGTGAAGAGGAGACTAAGGAGGGCCCAACAAGGCGATTTGATATTATGCGGAGACTTTAACCTTGTGGCGGATAACACTCTGGACACCAAGCTTAGAGATACAAGACTTAAAGCACGGAATATCCTTATAGATAAACACGAGAGGGATCTAAAAAGTTTGAAATCCACCTACTACATCAACAATAACAAATTTACTCGTATAATGGCCAACAAAGTTAAACAAAAAAGAACGAAGTGCAAGATTCCTTTTATAGTGGATCCAATTACGGGCAATAAAATCTCGAATCCATTAGAAATAGCTGAAGTATTTAAAAATTACTACCAATCCCTTTATAACCTAAACAAAGAACCATCCCTCATACAGCCCTCTAAAAACGAAATAGATCACTGCCTTTCTTCCATCCAACTTCCAAAATTGAGTGAAAAACAGCTAGAAAATCTAAATGCTCCTATCTCCTTAAAAGAAACTCTGCATGATATTAACAATTCAAAAAAAGACAAAGCTCCTGGCCCTGATGGCTTTACTAATGAATATTACAAAACCTTCAAACTACAACTAGCCACACATATGACAAATATATTCAACCAAGCCATGCGAGACGGCTTTCTCCCTCCAGAAATGCTTCAGGCAAATATTGTTACAATACCTAAACCCGGCAAAAATACTTCCTCCCCAGCAAACTTCAGACCAATTTCGCTCCTTAATAACGACACTAAATATTATGCAAAGATCCTTGCCCTAAGACTCCTAGATATAACCCCTGATCTTGTCCACAGTGATCAGACAGGATTTGTAAAGAGAAGACAAACAGCAGACGCCACCAGGAGACTGATGGATGTGGTGGGAGTTGCGGAGGCATCCCGGACGCCTTCTCTGCTCCTAACTCTGGACGCGGAGAAGGCGTTCGATAGGATCCACTGGGATTACGCCTTCTCGGCTTTGGAAAAAATGGGATTTAAGGGTAAAATCCTGAGCGCAATTAGGGCTTTATATGGTTCCCCCACTGCTAGAATATTAATAAATGGGGTCGCATCCAACCCGTTTGGAATTACGAACGGAACCAGACAGGGGTGCCGCTGTCCCCTACGTTATTTATCTTAACCATGGAACCCCTAGCTGAAGCTATCCGTATGGACTGCAACATCAAAGGCATTCCTATAGCGTTTAGGCAGCATAAAATCAGTCTTTTTGCCGACGATATAATATTAATGCTAACCTCTCCCCTGGAATCCCTCAGAGCAGCATCCAAACTTTTATCAAATTTTGGGAGGATCTCATACTACAAAATTAACTCAACAAAATCCAAAATATTAGCCATTAATATATCAGCAAAACACCAATCCCAAATTAAAAAAGAATTCCCCTATGGATGGGAAAACACAGGTATCCAATACTTGGGCATTACGATCTCATCCTCCTCAGAAAACACAATGAATCTCAAGATCACCTCACTAAAGGAGGAACTATGAGAGTGTCTCAACAAGTACAACAGAGTGTGTCAGAACCGGCAACTCTCGGGGCCGCCGTGCCCGCACCACCGGTCCGGCCACCCGGGGTACAGGAGCGCGGCGCAGAGGTACCCCGGTTCTTGTGATCTCCCCGGGCCGCTGTAAGACTGGTCGCCGCCGGGTTGCTAGGGAGGCAGCTGGTGCTTCTAGTCACTTGACTACCAGGCTGGCTTCCCTAGTAACTGTCTGTGCAGCTAGACTGGGGGCGTGCCCCCAGCACCGCCCTGATTAGCCCTGCTGCTGTCAGGCTCCCCGCCCCAATCAGCTTCTGGGGCGGGAGCGCTGACAGCATTTAAATAGGTGTGTTTTCCTCTCAGGCCTTGCCAGTGTTAGTTTGGTCTTCCAGCTGCACCCGCGTATTCTTTGACTCCTGTTTGTGACCCCGGCTTTCCTGACCTCTGCTTTTGGACCTTGACTACGTTTTTGCCTGACCCCCCTGTACTGCGCACCCTCCTGTTGCCGACCCGGATTGTCTGACCATTCTACCGTTGTTTGTCTTCAGTGTCTGTTTGTCTTCCCGTGTCCCGCTTCCCTAGTGAGGGTAGGGACCGCCGCCCAGTTGTCGCCCTGGGGGTTAGCCCAGGGGGGCAAGTAGGCAGGGACAGGGGTTGCGGGATATCTCAGGGACCCCCATATCCCGGACACTGTCCTGACAGTAACACTGGCCGAACGAAGGTCAGACCCTTGCATCCGCCCGGCAACTCTGAACCCCTCGATGGAGGCCATGGCAGCTGTAGCGAACCAGGTCCAGTTCCTTACGAACCTTGCCCAGGACCTAACAGCCCGCTTGCAGCGACAGGAACAAGCGGCAGCTGCAGGTCCCATGCAACCCGCTTCCGCTCCAGGAACAATGACAGAACCTCGAGCCACGCTTCCGGATTGTTTCTCCGGAGAGAGAGGTCAGTTTTTCGCATTTAGAGAGAGCTGCAAGCTCTACTTTGATCTCCGCCCCCACTCCTCTGGTACTGAATACCAGAAAGTGGGAATTGTAATTACCCGCCTGAGGGGAGAGCCCCAAAATTGGGCTTTCTCATTACCTGCTGGCTCTCCCGCCCGACTATCCCCTGACGCCTTTTTTTCCGCCTTGGGTCAAATTTATGACGAACCCGACCGTGCCGGCTACGCAGTCTCCAAGCTTCTGGCCCTGCGCCAGGGTTGCAAGATGGCGGAGGACTACTGTTCCCAATTCCGCCAGCACTGTACAGAATCCGGGTGGAATGATGCCGCCCTAAAAGACCTATTTTTGACCGGTCTGTCTGAGGGTCTGAAGGACCTACTCGTGGCCCACCCGGAGCCAAGAACCCTGGAGCAAGCCATGTCGCTGGCTATTCGGGCTGACCGACGTTTGAGGGCCAGACACGCCGCTCGGACCACTCCACTCCCCACGTCCACTTCTTCTACTGACCCGACTTTTCCACCTCCCACCACCGAGGCCATGGAGCTGGGAGCCCTGAACCCTAAGCAACGCCGGGAAAATCGCCTGAAGAAGAACCTCTGCTTCTACTGTGGGGAGCCGGGTCACCGCATTGCAACCTGCGCCAAGAAGCCATGGCAGGGAAAACGTCCGCTCCTAGGCAGTTGTCCGGAGGACTGTCTAGGAGCCAAGGTACTCCCTGTGTTATCCAAAATGTTATTGCCTTGCACCCTAGAATTTCATGCTTTCCACCGTACTGGGCAAGCCTTTGTTGATTCTGGGGCTGCGGCGAATTTCGTTAACTTTAATTTCGTTGCTCAACTGTCCGGGGTTTTTTTACGTTTAGAGACCCCGATTCTGGTTTCAGGAGTGGACTCCACCCCATTGCAAGCAGGGGTGGTTAATCTGGTTACCCCTGAAGTAAGGTTTACTATAGGAGCCTTACACGTGGAAACCTGCACCTTTCTAGTGATGAGAGATTTGTCTGTGGACGTCGTCCTAGGCCTCCCCTGGCTCCGGGAGCACAACCCGGTAGTAAATTGGGACACGTTGGAACTGGTAAAGTGGGGTCCCCGCTGTGCCAACCACCTTTGTGCGGTGAAGATGGGAATCTCCACCTGCGAGGGGACCCCCCTACCAGAATACCTCTCCGAGTTTTCTGACGTGTTCTCCAAACAATTATCTGAAGCTCTGCCCCCTCATAGGGAATGGGACTGTAAAATAGACTTGATTCCTGGGGCCAAACTTCCTAAAGGCCGCATTTATAACGTTACGGTTCCTGAGAGAGAATCCATGAGGGACTATATCCAGGACAGCCTGGCCAAGGGGCACATCCGGCCCTCAGAATCCCCGGTGGGTGCCGGGTTTTTCTTCGTTGAGAAGAAGGATGGGGGTCTCCGGCCCTGTATTGACTATAGAGAGCTAAACAAAATCACAGTCCGGAACCAGTATGCTCTTCCACTCATTCCTGACCTCCTCAACCAGGTCGCTGGTGCCCGATGGTTTTCCAAACTTGATCTCAGGGGAGCATACAACCTCATCCGCATTCGCGAGGGGGATGAGTGGAAAACCGCCTTCAATACGCCCCTCGGGCATTTTGAATACCTAGTTATGCCTTTTGGATTGTGTAACGCCCCCGCCATTTTTCAGGGGTACATGAACTCAGTGTTTCAGGATATCATGGGGGTGTTCGTGGTTGTATATCTAGACGACATTTTGATTTTTTCCTCCGACTTGCCGAGTCACCATACTCACGTTCAGACTGTACTAGCTCGACTCAGACATAACAAGCTGTTTGCTAAACTCGAGAAATGTGTCTTCGGGGTACAAAAGATATCATTTTTGGGGTATATCATCACGCCATGCGACTTCCAGATGGATCCTGAAAAGGTGAAAGCCATCACGGAGTGGGCCCAGCCAGGGTCGTTGAAAGCCCTTCAACGCTTCCTCGGCTTCGCCAACTACTATCGCAAATTCATCAAAGACTTCTCCGTGGTGGCCAAACCTCTAACGGACCTCACCAGAAAGGGGGCAGATGTGAGGACCTGGTCTTCTGAGGCTCTGAGGGCCTTCGATACCCTAAAGGCGGCGTTCTCTTCTGCACCTGTCCTAGTACAACCGGATCTGTCCAGCCCTTTTTTGGTGGAGGTAGATGCCTCTGAGTTTGGTGTGGGAGCGGTACTGTCCCAAGGTCCCTCCACTCTCACCAACCTTAGACCGTGTGCCTATTTTTCTAGGAAGTTTTCTTCCACCGAACGGAACTATGATATAGGCAACCGGGAATTGCTGGCGATTAAGTGGGCTTTCGAAGAGTGGAGGCATTTTTTGGAAGGAGCCCATCACCAGATCACGGTACTCACAGACCATAAAAACCTCACCTATCTAGATTCCGCTAAGAGGTTAAATGCTCGGCAAGCCCGCTGGGCCTTGTTCTTCTCTCGGTTCAATTTTGTTGTTACCTATAGACCCGGTTCTAAGAATATCAAGGCTGATGCCCTGTCTAGGAGCTTTGGTTCTCCGGAACCTGCCGAGCCGGAGCCTGAGAGCATTCTCTCCCCTGGGGTGGTCCTCGCTGCTGTCTCCTCCGACCTTTCACCTCTCATTCACGCCGCTCAACAATCTGCTCCTGAAGCCCTGCCGGAAGGCAAATTATTTGTCCCGTTGTCACTGAGATTGAAAGTGTTAGAGGAGACACATGCTTCAGTCCTAGCTGGACACCCCGGCATCAGGGGTACGCTGGAGTTAGTGTCCAGACTCTATTGGTGGCCGCACATGGCCAAGGAGGTACGGGGATTTGTGTCTGCGTGCCCGGTTTGCGCAAGGGGGAAGAATCTCAGGAGACGTCCTGAGGGTCCTCTTCTTCCCTTGCCCATTCCGTCCAGGCCATGGTCCCATTTGTCCATGGATTTTATTACTGATCTGCCATCCTCGCTGGGGAATACGGTCATCTGGGTAATAGTAGACCGTTTCTCTAAAATGTCACATTTTGTTCCGCTTTGCAAGTTGCCCAACGCCAAACTTCTGTCGGAAATGTTCATCAAGGAGATTGTTCGGTTACATGGGATCCCCGAGGACATTGTGTCAGATAGAGGGGTTCAGTTCGTCGCTCGCTTCTGGCGAGCCTTCTGTAAAAATCTAAACGTAAATTTGTCCTTCTCCTCCGCTTTCCATCCCGAGAGTAACGGACAAACGGAACGAATGAACCAAGAACTTATCCAGTATCTGCGACTGTTTGTCTCTGATAACCAGTATCAGTGGGTCAACTACTTACCTCTCGCCGAATTTGCTATCAACAACCATGTTAACTCGTCGACCCAATTGTCACCTTTTTTTTGTAACTATGGGTTTCATCCCCGGTTCTCGCTTTCCACTCCTGTGGTCTCGAACAATCCGGCCGCCGACATATCCTCTGAGGAACTGTGCACAGTTTGGGCCCAGGTTCGTAAGAACCTTCAGGGTTCCCAAGAGAAACTGCGTAAATACGCAAATAAAAGATGTACCATCTCTGCACCTTTTGTAGTCGGGGAGCAAGTTTTGTTGTCATCCAAGAATCTGAGACTCAAGGTTCCCTCCCTGAAACTTGCTCCTCGGTTCATTGGCCCATTTACTGTTTCTCAGGTTATCAACCCGGTGTCATATAAGTTGGCACTTCCTGACCCCTGGAAGGTCCACAAGGTTTTTCACAAAAGCTTACTTAAGAAGTATGTGACTCCAGTTCTACCCACCCAGAACCCGCCTCCTCCTTCTCTGGTACAGGGGGAACTGGAGTATGAAGTAGAAAGGCTGGTGGATGCCCGACGGGTTAGAGGTGTGCTGCAGTACCTGGTCCACTGGAGAGGATTTGGCCCTGAGGATAGGACGTGGGTCCCTGCCAGGGACGTTCATGCGCCACGCCTAGTCCAGGCATTCCACAGGGCTTTCCCGCTTAAGCCCGCACCTGGCCATGGGGGTCCGGTGTCCCCCCGTAGAAGGGGGGGTACTGTCAGAACCGGCAACTCTCGGGGCCGCCGTGCCCGCACCACCGGTCCGGCCACCCGGGGTACAGGAGCGCGGCGCAGAGGTACCCCGGTTCTTGTGATCTCCCCGGGCCGCTGTAAGACTGGTCGCCGCCGGGTTGCTAGGGAGGCAGCTGGTGCTTCTAGTCACTTGACTACCAGGCTGGCTTCCCTAGTAACTGTCTGTGCAGCTAGACTGGGGGCGTGCCCCCAGCACCGCCCTGATTAGCCCTGCTGCTGTCAGGCTCCCCGCCCCAATCAGCTTCTGGGGCGGGAGCGCTGACAGCATTTAAATAGGTGTGTTTTCCTCTCAGGCCTTGCCAGTGTTAGTTTGGTCTTCCAGCTGCACCCGCGTATTCTTTGACTCCTGTTTGTGACCCCGGCTTTCCTGACCTCTGCTTTTGGACCTTGACTACGTTTTTGCCTGACCCCCCTGTACTGCGCACCCTCCTGTTGCCGACCCGGATTGTCTGACCATTCTACCGTTGTTTGTCTTCAGTGTCTGTTTGTCTTCCCGTGTCCCGCTTCCCTAGTGAGGGTAGGGACCGCCGCCCAGTTGTCGCCCTGGGGGTTAGCCCAGGGGGGCAAGTAGGCAGGGACAGGGGTTGCGGGATATCTCAGGGACCCCCATATCCCGGACACTGTCCTGACAGAGTGGAGTTCTCCTGGTTAGGGAGAATCGTCATTTATAAAATGATGATCCTCCCGAGGATTCTATACAGATTCCGTACTATTGCAGTTAGATGCCCCATCAAGCTGTTAAAAGCCTTTCAAAAACAATTGATGACATTTATATGGGGAGACAGGAAACCGAGGGTAGCTGCATCTATAATGTATAGCCCTAGAAGACATGGAGGAATGGGGGTTCCTAATATAGCAGCTTATTACAAAGCAAACATCATTTCCCAAATTAGAGCTTGGTGCCTCCCACGAGAAGGTATTAGCTGGCCAAATATTGAGCAGTCTATGCTAGGCAAAAAATCGCTCCGCAACCTATTACTAGCAACCAGCCTGGACCCCAATATTGTGCCCCCAAAAAACCCCACAATCAGGACAGCAATAACTACATGGCGGCTCTTACTACAAGCTTCTAAACATCACTCTCCCAGGAAATATATCTCTCTCCCCATAGATATTTTGGAATTCTGGGCAGACAATTTATTTACACAAAGATGGAAAACAAAGGGTATTACTCTGATATCAGATATAGCAGATGGAAACAAATTGAAACCTTTTGTAGATCTACAGCGCAGATACGGACTCCGAGATAGTGAATTCCTCCCAATCTTAAAACTCTCTTTACCAGTTTATCTTTACAGATTTATAACAACTCCCACCCCATATAAAATATAAAACTTAAAACCATTTACGAAGTTTTCTGTGGGGAAGGAGATTACGACCCCAACCCCAAAAAGAAAGCCCACATTCTAAACTGGGAGAGGGAGCTAGGACGCCCATTTTCAATAGACCAATGGAATATAGCGCACAGATGGTCAAATAAGGCCTCCTTGTGCGCAACTCTAATGGAAGTACACAGCAAAGTGATCACAAGATGGTAAAGGTCACCTGCCAGGCTCTCAGACTTTTTCCCAGAACTATCTGACAGATGCTGGAGGGGTTGTAGGGGACGAGGATCTCTCCTGCACATTTTTTGGAGCTGCCCCCTTATGCGAGAGGTCTGGGGAGAATTTTTCACCTTAATTCAGAAAATAACGGGGATTAGACTTCACCCCTCACCAGAGCTGGCGATTCTTTTGATAGGGGTTGACGAGATCCCACTTAGCTTCAGAAAACTAATAATACACGGCCTCCTAGCCGTCAAACTACTAATCGTTAGAAATTGGAAATCAAACGCTATACCATCCATAACAGATATAACCCAACTGCTTTCAGATCACTGCTTCTACGAAAAACTGTTCGCTTACAGACAGGATAGAGTGAATCATTTTGAAATATCTTGGAGTCCCTGGCTGGATCACTTCCGAATCGAACATCTCAAACTCTAGGTTTGCTCCAGGGATTTTCGATCTTTGAAATCCCATATCTGAGTACGGTGATAACCAGTTACTAACTTGCAAAAATGTAATGGCTGATCCTTTAATCTAAACCTAAACTTTCCTTACCTCCCCTCTCCTCCCCCCCACTCTAGTTCCCCCGACCCTCCAACCTTTCACACCATCCCTTCCTTCCTTGTTACCTTAAGTTTGTTTAAATTGAACTGCTGAAGCTCTATAGCAAAAGCACACAGTTATGTTCAGCACCAGAATCTTACACTAAAGAATCATAACTACCATTGTATCTTTTGGCATAATTGGTTATACCTGGTGTAAATATGTTTTCTATATTGCTTTCAATAAAAAATGATTGAACAATAAAATAATTAAATAAATAAATCACTGGTTCCAGGATGGTATATACCTCTTACCTAAGTTCTAAGTGAATTAAGTAATGTGATAGATAGATTCTTATTAAAAATAATTAAGTATGCTATAGTGAGGGGGTCTGTTCCACAGGGTTGGTGCATAGCAAATGTGGTACCAGTAATCAAAAAAGTGCCAAAAGGTAAATCTGTAAACGATAGGCTAGTTAGTTTAACCTTTACTTTGGGTCCTGCAGTAAATCAATGACAACAACCATAAAACTCTATATTGGCTTAAGTTTATGAGAGATCCGGTCCTGTCAAACTAATCTAACCAGCTTCTACTATGGCTTCCTCCTACACTCCAAAGAACATTCCAATAGGAAATTATACATTTCTCAACAATGAAATTTCAATACCAAGAAGGACAAACTGTGAGGTTAGGCAAATCAAGGAAGTAGAAGGAGTTACTAAAAGGATCACATTTTTAAGCACCTTGCTTCAATCTCTGGCATATGGAACAAAGCAAGATCAAAAGCAATTTTTTTCAGCCACATGAACCTCAAAAATCAGACAAAGTTTTGTGGTATGATTGTACAATGCCTCCTGTTCATCAACGTGCCAGTTATTGAAACTTGTTGGAAACTCAGAGGAACAGAATCCTTGAATTGAGAGACCTTGGTTTATCGCTCCAATAGATTGCTACAAATATAGGATAAAATATTAGTACTGTTTAACGTTGCATGCCGCAGTGCTTGAGAGAACAGCCAACTTCAATGATAGCAAGAGGTGCACATGGGTGAACCTCTCCATGGAATGATCATCAGATTAGAAGAATGATGTGTAGTTCTGTAAATGTGAGTAAAATTGGACACCGTATCTCAAGACTAGGACGTTGAACAGTGTCTACACAAACCATCAAAAGGTGCTTATATGACATCGAGCTACGAGTCAGATGTCCAACGACAGGTGTTCCACTGACCTCATGCCACTGCTCTCAAATACTATCCTGGAGCAGAGCAAGATGACAATGGAGGCTGGAATAAAGGTCTATCCTCTTCAGAAATTAGTCCTATTTTTGTCTCAGATGTAGTGATAGCCAGAGATTGGTCTGAGAACCACGTGGACAATGCCATTAAGAAGCCTTCAATTTGTTTAGAAATAAAAGGATCCTTAACCATAATTGCCCAGTGTAAACCTTTACTGAGAAAAGTTTATGGATTTGAGTTCATGTAATTTCGGTCCCTCTTCTTTTTAAGCCTGATATTTTAATATTGCAATTATGCAAGGTCAACCTTAGCCTAATATTTAATTAATCATTCCAATTATATTCTTTACAATTTTCTACAAGCCTTGATTTAAAATTTCCTGTAGTATTAGAATTGTGCTTAAAGGACCACATAGTCGAGATCTACCCAATGCTAAAATATCCATGATTGATTCCTTGCCATAATCAGTAATGCAAATCAATACTGTAACTATGCATAAATAAAATAATCAGGAATACATTAACAAATTAAATATAGTACATACTGTTTAGCATAATAATAGGAGACACTGATAGCAAAGTTAAAAGAGTCAAATGAAGGTAGGATGAATTCATGAGTTCATATACAATAAATAGTGAAAGACAGTAAGATTTTACTAATTATTTGCATGGCTAATAAATGTCATAGAATTTCTTTTCATAAGGAGTGTAGCTATAGTGGTTGCAGAGAGTGTGGTCGCATCAAGCCTCTTTAACTTTAGGGGCCCTATAAGTTATTTATTTCCCATATATGGAGTCTAGTGCTATAAATAAAGCATTTGCCATGTTTGTGTCCCTTGGAACTGTGGTTCTATTATGTTTCAAAGAGCACACTGCTGCAGATGTGGTTCATTTGACTGGCTGATGGTGTGGAATTCTCCAGCCAGCCAATCCCCACTGGTCTGCTGCCTATAAATACAAACCCCTTTCACTGATCATTTATTTATCCTATCTCATTCCAGCTCAGAGCTTGGTGTTATGCATTGTTAGTTTGAAGTGTTTCTCCCACCTTCCCTGAGGATGGTCTGGACACCTATATTCCCCATCTGCATGTTTTGCGGACCTCTTTTACCTTCCCTTTTGGTGGCCTCCAGATGTCTGATGTCATGACTGTTATCAGTTTTTGTTGTATTTTTGCTCACAAGTCCTGTTTAGTGTTCAGTTTCTTGTAGTGTCCAGCGTGTATGCATGTTCTGGTTATGTTGTTTCAGTGTCAATTTGTGTGCATAACCCTTCCAGTTTCCACCCTAAAGATATAAATGAGCATTGATTGGATCCCATGTGTGATACAGATGAAAAACAAAATTCATGTGAATTTGTTGCATCATCATACAAAATGCCTTTCACACTATCATGGACACAAATGAGAAGATTGAACAATGCCTCTACACTGCCACTTATTAGAAGGCAGCATTTCTGCAAGTCAGTGTCAGATCTTTTAACCAGCCTTGAAACAATGACTAAGAATATGAGCCAAAGCCATGGTTTTCTCCAAAAGGAAAAAATAACCTTGTACAAACAGACTGTTTGGTTTTTTTTGCCCAGCCTGAGGGTAGAATAGGTTCATGGTTGTCTGGGTTAGAGGCCTATGACCTGGGTCACAAGGGGTAAAGTTTCTCCTTAGGGAGTGTGCCTAGTAGGTGTGAGGAGACTTATAAGGTCATGCATGCTCCTCTGGGAAATGTATACAAATGGGAAGATGGAACAATATTTTCTCTCACCTACTAGAATCTCTCCCTACGGAAAAACTTTATCCCTTCTCACACACTACTATGGAGATAGTCATGTAGTGCTTAAAGGGGTTGTCCCGAGGCAAAAGTGAAATTTTTTTTTTGCCCAGTCCCCCTTCTAAAGCAAACATTACAATTTACACGTTTAAAGCGTTTTTAAAGATGGTTTATACTCACCATTCCAGCGTTTCATCAACTTATAAAAGTTCTTCTTTAAAGATGACCGCCGGTCCTTTCCCAGGGATGCACCGCGGTTTTCTCCCATGGTGCACCGTGGGTCTTCTCCCATGGTGCACCGTGGATGTCTTGCGTTCCACTGCCGATTACAGCCACCTAATTGGCTGATCGGCACCACGTGATGGGCGGAGCTACAATGACGACGCGCAGACCAGCTCTTCAGCGCAAGCACACAGCAGAAGACCGGATAGCGCAAGCGCATCTAAAGAAGCAAAAAAACACCGAAATTAGACAGATCCATGGAGACGGGGACGCCAGCAATGGAGTGGGTAAGTGAATAACTTCTGTATAGCTCATATTTAATGCACGATGTATATTACAAAGTGCATTAATATGGCCATACAGAAGTGTATAACCCCACTTGCTTTCGCAGGATAACCCCTTTAACACAAGGTCAGTTTCAGACGAGCATATTGTCACTCATTTATAATACAGATTAACATAATACTAAGGAGTAATGATAACATTACAATTGGTTTTATTTTCTTCAGGGCAAATACCAATCCTTATTTTCCCAACAGAAAATAGTCATAAAGACGAATGTGGAAATTCCTTGACACACACTGGCTTGACCTAGTGTTATCTAATGCAGCACATGGGTACCCCGATTTTCACCCTTGGCCCCACCAAGCAGGACTTGGTCTTCACGACCAAGCTTCCCAAGCAGTTAATTGCAAATATAATCCTGGTGGTGTGACTGCTGATGCTGCACAGGGTCAATGCAAGGTACCTGAGGCTTTGAACAGGTGCGTAAATGAGGAACTTTTAATGGTCAGGGCTGGCAGTAGGGAATTAATAATGAAGTCCAGGCAGAAGGTTGGGAAAGACAGCAAGCAGAAATTCTGTCCAATAGACAAAGCCAAGGTCAGGGAACATAGAGGTCAAAACAATTCAGAAGAAACATATGGTCAGAACAACTGGAATAGCACAACTGGCGCTTTCAAATCTTAAATCTCTAAAAATAACAGAAGAATGAAGTGCTCCTTGAACCAAATGATCACAGTTTCCTAGTGTAATCAAGTAAGTTCTTCGATTCCATTAACACGCAGAAGTATATATACAAAGACACCTTAGAAATTCCGCCACTGTTTTTGGGTTTTGTTTTCACGGCGCTCACCATTCGGTAAAAATAACATGATAATTTTCTTATTCAGATAAGCATGATTACTGCAATACAAGTTTATATATATATATTTTTTTTTACTACTTTAGCACAAAAAATACTTTTTTGAAAAAAAAAACAAGTGTATCTGTATCACTGCATTCTATAAGACCCATAGTATTTTTATTTTTCCAGCAATAGAGCTATGCGAGGGCTTGATTTTGTGTGGCAGGAGTTGCAGTTGTTATTGGTACCAGTTAGAGATACAAATAACTTTTGGATTGCTTTTTATTGTGTGTTTTAGGAGGCTAACAAAAAAAATAGCAATTCTGGTGTTATTTTTTAAAATTGTTTTTACAGCATTCACCATGTGAGATAAATTACAAAACATTTTCATTGTTTGGGTCATTACAAATGCAGTAATTATGTGTTGCTTGCTTATTTTTTTTTGTATTTTATCCATTTAAGGGCTCTTTCACATGAGTGTATGCGCTTTTACGTTCGCTTGTTAATTTGCATGAAATTAAGTTTTTCCGCAATCACGGACAGAGATAATTAGCATTTTCTCGCCCATTCACACGAGCGTTTTTGTGCAGCCAAAATATGGTAACGTTTTCGCATGGAGTATCTGTAAGAAAAGTAAGAGTTAATTGCTGCCCTCACTCACAGTGGGCTGCTACATATATTCCACACATGGTGCCTCGCTCTCTCCAGCCACATTGCTGATTTTGGCTACCTTTCTGTGTGAGTTCTCCTGCATCTAAAACATGGCTTCTGTGCCAGAGGATAGGGTTAGGGCCTTGCTTCTCACCACTGTTTTTTCTCAGCTCATCGGCGGAGGCAGGAGAAGGCTGCAAAGCTCCCAGCTATTTGTTCCACAGATATCAATAGGGAGAGGAAGAGTGGGAGAAGTCGCCGGTTCTGGGTGCACCCCCTTCTTGCTGAGCGCCAGAGTCTGAGCCATTTTGCCCACCTTTACGATAGCCTGAGGCGGCGCGCTGACCAGTTTTTTTTATTTTGTCGTTTGACTGTAGAGAAGTTCGACCTGCTTATGATGCAGTTATGCCGTTTTTTTTTTTTCCTGGTCAACATGTGAGCAGGGAGAAAGCCTGGGCAAAGGGGGCCTATTGCCTCTAGGGGAGGGCCTCTTGCCACACTCAGCCTCTTCCTCCTTCTCCTTCCCCTCCTCTTCCTCCTTCTCCTCCCCCTCTTACTCCGAGCAGCCTGACGATGCTGAAGAGGCTGACGCAGCCAGCCTGGGGCTTCCTGCCTCCTGTTTGCTGCTTCCTGCCCGCTCTGGCTCATGCAAGGCCTCCTGTTTGTCCTACTCCTTCTCAGGAACATTGGACGAGGTCCTAATGGGAGACAAAAGAAATTGTGTTAAAAATTAGAGCTCCATCTAGAGCATCAACATCAAATAAGCCAAAGGTCAGCAAGTGCATAAGTGTTTGCAATTTTAACTGTCTCACCCCTAGCTAGGGATCCTAATCAGGGGCAATTTGATGGGAAAAAAGGCAGTCCAAAGACAGAAATGATTACTATTAACGGATGATGGAGGTTGGGAGAAAATCATAACAACCACATGCACTGTTGATTGAGAACACCTTTTGGGCCGAAAAGTCCCACAGGGATCACAACTTGGCTGCATGTAAACACGTAAATATTGCTAACCACATAGGAGCAAAAACTGGCGTAAAAAGCTCCGAACAGATACAATCACTGATATGTTTGAAAAGGGACAGATATGCAGATATGTGCCTTTTTATATGCCTTTTTTCCCCCTACAGATGCTTGGATACTTCATAGTGGAGCATTATATGGGCGGCTAAGTTTTCTGGAGATGTGGAAACTTCAAGACCCCAAGTGCTAAACCAACGCAATAAGCAAAACTAGTTGCAATTAGAAGAGTTTGGGGCTATAAAAATTTTATGTGGAGAATACAGAGGGTACACTCGAACTAGCACGGTCAAGAATATCTGCAATTTTCAGCCCACACCCACCCTCACTATACTTACAGGGGCAACTCCATTTGCTGAACAAGGAAGCCCAGAAGGTGGCTGTACTTAAAGGGCTTCTTGTGGCACTCTCAAGGAGCTAATTGTCGGCCAAACTCTCGGCAATACTGGTCCTGGCACTCTCAAGGAGCTGATTGTCGGCCAACTCCTCTGTACTACAGTGACTATTACTAGCAAAGTATGTCCCCCTCTTTACCCCTCAAAATACAACACCCAAAAAGACTCCCAACACACACTACATTCACATACAATTCAGCAGAGGCAAGGAATTAATAACGTACATAGTGGTGTAAATGAGGATATGCTAACCTCCCACCCTTCTTCCCCCCAAAGGCCTCAAGGAGCGATGCCAAGCAAAGCTACAAACCAGAAAACCTGTTATAAGATGACCAAATGCATCCACACAATGGCCAAACTACACAATGCTATATTCACAAAGTCCACTTTCTAAAGAAGGTCACATATTGCAACATGTCACGTCATATAATGTGAGACAACAGAAAACAAAACATACCTACCAAACTCTTTGCGGTCTGTACAGCTAGCAGTCTCCCATCGGGCTGCATACACTACTTTTGCCACTTCCAGCTATAAGGCTTCCTTTCTTTCTTCATTTTTATGGCCTGGCAGCTGGTGTCCCACAAGGGTGACTGGGCTTCAACAGCCGGAAGGAGCCGATTCATATTCATTTGGCAGTAACCTCCTTAACTGCAGTTCTAATGTGGTTGAAGAGGCTTTTTTGCAAATCCCACAACAAGAAGTCAGGGCTGAGATTGCAGCACTGCCTAGCTTGAAGTAAGTCAACAAAACCATCAGTCAATTAAAAAATAACAAAGCCATCCCTCCTGAAATCTTTAAAGAGGGTGGACCCAAGCTGACACAACACCTCCACCAGCTGATTGAAAAAGGGTGGGCAGACTTTAACACTTCAAAAAGTGGGAAGAACAGACTGTAGAAACTATCGAGGTATGTCCCTTCTAACTTCCACCGGGAAAATCTTTGCAAGAATCTTTGCCAACCATCTTCTTCCCATTTCAGAAGACATCCTCCCAGACTCCTGGAATGGCTTCTGCCCTTCCAAAGGAACAGTGGACATGGTCATCACGGCATGAAAGGTCCGTTTTCACGGCCGGCCTATATACTCTACCATCTGATGCATTGCATTCCAATGCAAAAGATTAGAGGGGCGATTTTTCAATGCGTTAAAGCGCCTGAACAGCCAAGATAGTGCATAGGAGCACATTTAGGCAGGGTGTTTTTACGCCAGCCAGGAAAGATAATTCAGGAACTGTCTTGACCGGCCAGAATACGGCAGCGGCTCCTATAGATTCCTATGTGAACCTATGTTAGCTGCTGGAGAAGGGAGGTGGGAGGGAGTTCAGCAGTGTGTCTGCTAAACTCCCACCCTCTTGCCTCCTTCTCTCCACCCCTTGCCGGCTCTTTGCAATGGGAGGGGGCAGGATGGGGCACAAGCTAGTTGCTAAGCTCCCAACCCATCCCGCCCCCTCCCTTGCCATGAGTCGGCAAGGAGGCTGAAAGGGGGAGGGCTGTCTCCTCCTGCCCAATGGCAATCCAGGCACCGTATATGCGCCTGGCCTGGGCTGTCTAAACCGGCGCACAAATGACAGATTTGTTCGCCCATTCACGCATGTTTATGGCACCAGCGGGCACACATAAAGACGCCTACGCTCGTGTGAACAAGCCTTGTTAAGGAGAAGATAGCCCCCTAAGGTATTTCACACATAGCGAAAAATCTACACTAAAATCTGTATTATTTCTGCATCAAAAAAAGTGACAAGTCTGTAGATGCGGTCATTGAGCGAAGATAAACAGAGGATACATAGAACATATTAGGGGCTTCTTCACACAACTGTGTTTGTATGGATATCTGTGCACACAAAACACTAACATCACTATCAGCATTAACTACGTGCGGGAAGGATTGGGCAGCACCTATCTTCCTGCAATTTTTTTCAAACTCCTGCGCTATGGCAAGCAGTTTGAATGTCTGGTGAGGTACAAAAAAACCCTTGTTCAAGCGCAACTATGCTCCATACCATCGGGAGTAGTTGTGCATACGACCGTCTGAAATCTAAAAACTAGTACTCATACAAATCCATTGGAACATGCTGCACGAGAAAAGCTCCATGCACAAAAACTCACTTATGAAAACATAGAATTGTGAATAAAATCATTCAGATAATTTGTCAAAGTTTTTCTTTAACAAAGACTGAATTAATATGGATCCATAATACGTGAATTCTCAGTTGTTTCGACTGCTTTCACATAGCTAGATTCAGCTAAAGACTGGTCTGAAATCTGTGAAATATATTCTCATTTTAGGCACCCGATACAAAAAAAAATAAATCACTTTTGAACACCTGATGGTGCTATAAGATGACATAATATAAATGTGAACCATTTTTTATACTTTATAACCACTTGGTGATGCTAGAAGATGAGGAAATAAATCCAAAATGCCATTTGCATTTATCTAACTAGATGCAAATATGAGTTATGGCAAATATTAATACATTCTATGATTTATGGCCACAAATGAATGACGTAGCTGATGTTTAGCAGTCAATCTCACTAAGAAGTGATCAGCTTTGCCACTTTAACCCAATCGAAACGCAATAAATAAACCACAATCACTACGAAGAGTGAAATATACTAATAATATTGCATATCTATGGATCTGACTGATTTTGCATGTGCTAAAAGACTTTTATGCCAGTTGATATTCATTTACATTAGAGATGAGCGAGCACCAAAATGCTCGGGTGCTCGTTACTCGGGATGAAATTTTCGCGATGCTCGAGGGTTCGTTTCGAGTAACGAACCCCATTGAAGTCAATGGGCGACTCGAGCATTTTTGTATATAGCCGATGCTCGCTAAGGTTTCCATTTGTGAAAATCTGGGCAATTCAAGAAAGTGATGGGAACGACACAGCAACGGATAGGGCAGGCGAGGGGCTACATGTTGGGCTGCATCTCAAGTTCACAGGTCCCACTATTAAGCCACAATAGCGGCAAGAGTGCCCCCCCCTCCCAACAATTTTTACTTCTGAAAAGCCCTCATTAGCAATGCATACCTTAGCTAAGCACCACACTACCACCAACAAAGCACAATCACTACCTGCATGACACTCCGCTGCCACTTCTCCTGGGTTACATGCTGCCCAACTTCCCCCCCCCCCCCCCGCACGACCCAGTGTCCACAGCGCACACCAAAGTGTCCCTGCACAGCCTTCAGCTGCCCTCATGCCACACCACCCTCATGTCTATTTATAAGTGCGTCTGTCATGAGGAGGAACCGCAGGCACACACTGCAGAGGGTTGGCACGGCTAGGCAGCGACCTTCTTTAAAAGGGGCGGGGCGATAGCCCACAATGCTGTACAGAAGCAATGAGAAATATAATCCGGTGCCACCGCCATCAGGAGCTGCACACGTGGGCATAGCAATGGGGAACCTATGTGCCACACACTATTCATTCTGTCAAGGTGTCTGCATGCCCCAGTCAGACCACGGTTTTTTATAAATAGTCACAGGCAGGTACAACTCCGCAATGGAAATTCCGTGTGCACTCACAGCATGGGTGGCTCCCTAGAACCCACCGGCTGTACATAAATGTATCCCATTGCAGTGCCCTGGACAGCAGAGCTAACGTCAGATTAAATGCAGGTGGGCTTCGGCCCACACTGCATGCCCCAACCTGACCGGGGTTTTTAATTCATAGACACAGGCAGGTACAACTCCCTATTGTGAAGTCCCTGTGGACCCACAGCATGGGTGGCTCCCTGGAACCCACCGGCGGTACATAAATATATCCCATTGCAGTGCCCATCACAGCTGAGGTAATGTCATGTTTAATGCAGGTGGGCTTCGGCCCACACTGCATGCCCCAGTCAGACTGGGGTTCTTTAGAAGTGGACACATGCAGTTACAACTCCGTGTGGACCCACAGCATGGGTGGCTCCCTGGAACCCACCGACGGTACATAAATATATCCCATTGCAGTGCCCAGCACAGCTGAGGGAATGTCATGTTTAATGCAGGTGGGCTTCGGCCCACACTGCATGCCCCAGTCAGACTGGGGTTCTTTAGAAGTGGACACATGCAGTTACAACTCCATGTGGACCGACAGCATGGGTGGGTGCCAGGAACCCACCGACGGTACATAAATACTGTATATCCCATTGTAGTGCCCAGCACAGCTGAGGTAACGTCAGCTTTAATGCAGGTGGGCAAAAAATTAATTGGATTACACTGTAGGCGAGGGCCCCAAAAAATTGGTGTACCAACAGTACTAATGTACGTCAGAAAAATTGCCCATGCCCAACCAAGAGGGCAGGTGAAACCCATTAATCGCTTTGGTTAATGTGGCTTAATTTGTAATTAGGCCTGGAGGCAGCCCAGTTAAAATAAAAATTGGTTCAGGTGCAAGTTTCAACGCTTTAATGAGCATTGAAACGTATAAAAATTGTTTACAAAAATTATATGACTGAGCCTTGTGGGCCTAAGAAAAATTGCCCGTTCGGCGTGATTACGTCATGTTTCAGGAGGAGGAGCAGGAGGAGGAGGATGAATATTATACACAGATTGATGAAGCTAAAAGGTCCACGTTTTTGATGGTGATAGAGAACAATGCCTCCATCCGCGGGTGCAGCCTACGTATTGTTTAGGTATCGCTGCTGTCCGCTGGTGGAGAAGAGAAGTCTGGGGAAATCCAGGCTTTGTTCATCTTGATGAGTGTAAGCCTGTCGGCACTGTCGGTTGACAGGCGGGTACGCTTATCTGTGATGATTCCCCCAGCCGCACTAAACACCCTCTCTGACAAGACGCTAGCCGCAGGACAAGGAAGCATCTCCAGGGCATACAGCGCGAGTTCAGGCCACGTGTCCAGCTTCGACACCCAGTAGTTGTAGGGGGCAGAGGCGTCACAGAGGACGGTCGTGCGATCGGCTACGTACTCCCTCACCATCCTTTTACAGTGCTCCCGCCAACTCAGCCTTGACTGGGGAGCGGTGACACAGTCTTGCTGGGGAGCCAGTAAGCTGTCAAAGGCCTTAGAGAGTGTTCCCCTGCCTGTGCTGTACATGCTGCCTGATCTCCGCGCCTACCCTGTTACCTGGCCCTCGGAACTGCGCCTTCGGCCACTAGCGCTGTCGGATGGGAATTTTACCATCAGTTTGTCCGCCAGGGTCCTGTGGTATAGCATCACTCTCGAACCCTTTTCCTCTTCGGATAAGAGAGTGGAAAGGTTCTCCTTATACCGTGGGTCGAGTGGTGTGTACACCCAGTAATCCGTAGTGGCCAGAATGCGTGTAACGCGAGGGTCACGAGAAAGGCATCCTAACATGAAGTCAGCCATGTGTGCCAGGGTACCTGTACGCAACACAGGGCTGTCCTCACTAGGAAGATCACTTTCAGGATCCTCCTCCTCCTCCGGCCATACACGCTGAAAGGATGACAGGCAAGCAGCATGGGTACCCTCAGCAGTGGGCCAAGCTGTCTCTTCCCCCTCCTCCTCATGCTCCACCCCCTCCTCCTCCTCCTCAACGCGCTGAGATATAGACAGGAGGGTGCTCTGACTATCCAGCGACATACTGTCTTCCCCCGCCTCTGTTTCCGAGCGCAAAGCGTCTGCCTTTATGCTTTGCAGGGAACTTCTCAAGAGGCATAGCAGAGGAATGGTGACGCTAATGATTGCAGCATCGCCGCTCACCATCTGGGCAGACTCCTCAAAGTTTCCAAGGACCTGGCAGATGTCTGCCAACCAGGCCCACTCTTCTGTAAAGAATTGAGGAGGCTGACTCCCACTGCGCCGCCCATGTTGGAGTTGGTGTTCCACTATAGCTCTACGCTGCTCATAGAGCCTGGCCAACATGTGGAGCGTAGAGTTCCACCGTGGGGGCACGTCGCACAGCAGTCGGTGCACTGGCAGATTAAACCGATGTTGCACAGTGCGCAGGGTGGCAGCGTCCGTGTGGGACTTGCGGAAATGTGCGCAGAGTCGGCGCACCTTTCCGAGCAGGTCTGACAAGCGTGGGTAGCTTTTCAGAAAGCGCTGAACCACCAAATTAAAGACGTGGGCCAGGCATGGCACGTGCGTGAGGCTGCCGAGCTGCAGAGTCGCCACCAGGTTACGGCCGTTGTCACACATGACCATGCCCAGTTGGAGGCTCAGCGGCGCAAGCCAGCGGTCGGTCTGCTCTGTCAGACCCTGCAGCAGTTCGTGGGCCGTGTGCCTCTTCTCTCCTAAGCTCAGTAGTTTCAGCATGGCCTGCTGACGCTTGCCCACCGCTGTGCTGCCGTGCCGCGTGACACCGACTGCTGGCGACGTGCTGCTGCTGATTGCGAGACAGAGGTTGCGTAGGAGGAGGAGGAGGGTTGGTTTAGTGGAGGAAGCATACACCGCCGCAGATACCACCACTGAGCTGGGGCCCGCAATTCTGGGTGTGGGTAGGATGTGAGCGGTCCCAGGCTCTGACTCTATCCCAGCCTCCACTAAATTCACCCAATGTGCCATCAGGGAGATATAGTGGCCCTGCCCGCCTGTGCTTGTCCACGTGTCCGTTGTTAAGTGGACCTTGGCGGTAACCGCGTTGGTGAGGGCGCGTACAATGTTGCGGGAGACGTGGTCGTGCAGGGCTGGGACGGCACATCGGGAAAAGTAGTGGCGACTGGGAACTGAGTAGCGCGGGGCCGCGGCCGCCATCATACCTTTGAAAGCCTCCGTTTACACAACCCTATACGGCAGCATCTCCAGGCTGATAAATTTGGCTATGTGCATGTTTAACGCTTGAGCGTGCGGGTGCGTGGCGGCGTACTTGCGCTTGCGCTCCAACACTTGCGCTAGCGACGCCTGGACGGTGCGGTGCGAGACATTGGTGGATGGGGCCGAGGACAGCGGAGGTGAGGGTGTGGGTGCAGGCCAGGAGACGGTAGTGCCTGTGTCCTGAGAGGGGGGTTGGATCTCAGTGGCTGGTTGGGGCACAGGGGGAGAGGCAGCGGTGCAAACCGGAGGCGGTGAACGGCCTTCGTCCCACCTTGTGGGGTGCTTGGCCATCATATGCCTGCGCATGCTGGTGGTGGTGGCTCCCCGGCTGATCTTGGCGCGACAAAGGTTGCACACCACTGTTTGTCGGTCGTCTGCACTCTCAGTGAAAAACTGCCAGACCTTTGAGCACCTCGGCCTCTGCAGGGTGGCATGGCGCGAGGGGGCGCTTTGGGAAACAGTTGGTGGATTATTCGGTCTGGCCCTGCCTCTATCCCTGGCCACCGCACTGCCTCTTCCAACCTGCCCTGCTGCTGCACTTGCCTCCCCCTCTGAAGACCTGTCCTCAGTAGGCTTAGCAAACCAGGTGGGGTCAGTCACCTCATCGTCCTGCTGCTCTTCCTCCAAATCCTCTGTGCGCTCCTCCCTCGGACTTACTCCAATTACTACTACCTGAGTGATAGACAACTGTGTCTCATCGTCATCGTCCTCCTCACCCACTGAAAGCTCTTGAGACAGTTGCCGGAAGTCCCCAGCCTCATCCCCCGGACCCCGGGAACTTTCCAAACATTGGGCATCGGTCACGACAAACTCCTCCGGTGGGAGAGGAACCATTGCTGGCCATTCTGGGCAGGGGCCCGGGAACAGTTCCTGGGAGTCTGCCTGCTCCTCAGAATGTGTCATTGTAATGGCGTGAGGAGGCTGGGAGGAAGGAGGAGCAGCAGCCAGAGGATTCAGAGTTGCAGCAGTGGACGGCGCAGAATTCTGGGTGGTCGATAGATTGCTGGATGCACTTTCTGCCATCCACGACAGGCCCTGCTCACACTGCTCATTTTCTAATAAAGGTCTACCGCGTGGACCCATTAATTGTGAGATGAATGTGGGGAAGCCAGAAACGTGCCTCTCTCCTAATCCCGCAGCAGTCGGCTGCGATACACCTGGATTAGGAGCTCGGCCTGTGCCCACACCCTGACTTGGGCCTCCGCGTCCTCGCCCGCGTCCACGTCCTCTAGGCCTACCCCTACCCCTCAGCATGGTGTATTACCAGTAGTGCAGAAACAGAACGCTGTAATTAAATGTTCCGCTTATTGGCCTGTGGTTGGAGGCTGACTTCGCTTACGGAACGCACAGCAGAGGCAGGAAAGAATTTTGCGCAAGCCTGCTGTAACACTTAGCTGGCTGCGTATGAATTAGGACAACTACCCCCAGCAGAGACGCAGTACAGTCAGGACGGTCACAGGCAGCCCAAATAGATTTTTTTCCCCAAATTATTTTGGAAAAGCCCACTGCGTATATAGACTGGATATGTCTTTCACTGTCCCTGCCTCACCACCACTACTGGCCGTGGACTATGTAAAATTACTGCAGACTGTTTCACTCTGGACAGGATGACAGCGGTGATGTAAGAGGCAACGCAGAGGCAGGAAAGAATTTTGTGCAAGCCTGCTGTAACACTTAGCTGGCTGCGTATGAATTAGGACAACTACCCCCAGCAAAGACGCAGTACAGTCAGGACGGTCACAGGCAGCCCAAATAGATTTTTTTTCCCAAATTTTTTTGGAAAAGCCCACTGCGTATATAGACTGGATATGTCTTTCACTGTCCCTGCCTCACCGCCACTACTGGCCGTGGACTATGTAAAATTACTGCAGGACGCAATGCTCTGGACGCAATGCTCTGCACGGCCGATATACAAAAAAAAAAAAAAAATGTGCAACACTGCAAAAAGCAGCCTCAACAGTACTGCACACGGTCAGATGTGGCCCTAAGAAGGACCGTTGTGGTTCTTGAAGCCTAAAATAACTCCTAACGCTCTCCCTATAGCAGCTCCGGCATCAGCAGCACTCTCCCTGATCTCTGTCAGAATGCATCTGTGGCGAGCCGCGGGAGGGGCCGATTTATATACTCGGGTGACACCTGATCTCGCCAGCCACTCACTGCAGGGGGGTGGTATAGGGCTTGAACGTCGCAGGGGGAAGTTGTAATGCCTTCCCTGTCTTTCTATTGGCCAGAAAAGCACGCTAACGTCTCAGAGTGAAAGTGAAAGTAACTCGAACATCGCGTGGTGCTCGCCTCTAGTAACGAGCATCTCGAACACGCTAATACTCGAACGAGTACGTTCGCTCATCTCTAATTTACATATTTATTTACATTGAGCGTCTGAGTGTCCATACATGTAGCGGTTGTGGGAACTGCTAAAGAAACAAGCAGCAAAAAAACGTATTTAGTGTACCTTGAATTGCCACAAGTGAAGTAATTAAAAACCAGCTCATTTTTGAGGCACCAGATCATGCATTGCAATGATGGGATGCGTTAAAAACGCTGTTCTAAAAACCTGTAAAACGTTGCATTTAAAAATGCGCATTTTTACAATGTGGCAGTGGCCTTAGGAATCTTGACATGGGATGGAATATTCCGCAACAGTGTTGCAGAATATGCCATCCCTGAATTTGCACTGCAGATTTTGATGCGTAATTGCTGGCAGAATTCTGCTATTTTTAATTCTGCAGAAAAATCCGCACATTAGCAGTGTGGATTTCGGGGCTAATTTTGTAGATCTTTGGCTGCGGAAATTAAATCGCAGCATGCTCCATTTCACCGCGGATTCCGTGCGGATAGACCCCATTGCAGACGATTCGCAAAGCAATTGGAAATACTTTCCGCAGTCCATCCACTGCGTGCTCCCACGTGCAGATTCCAATTCGCCCGTGGACATAAGGCTTTTGGGACATTTCACACGCAGGATGCAGCGCAGATATGGATTTTGTCAATAGTGCTGGTTTTTATTGCTTTTTTAACTGTAAAATGCATTCTGCGGAATATATTGCAGAATTTATTGCACTTTTTTACGCAAACTTTTATTGCGGAATTACTCAGAGGCACTTTTCACACAGGCTGCAGTAAATTATGCACCTAAATCTGCAAGCTATCAATGGATTTTGATGCGGAATTGAAAACAGCTTAAAATTTGCCTGCAATTCCACATCAAAATCCACAGTTAGACAGGTAATGAGCACCATTAGATCAAATATCCTCCAGTCAAGCACCTGAAAATGGTTCTGAGAAAAACAGGGGCTTGAAACAATGGCGCCACCTGTCTTTGGATGACGGTCAATAAAACAGAACTGCTTATGCCTGTGGGACCATCAGATGATCCTCTCTACTGGTGGTCTGTCGGGGGCATCCTGAGCCCGGTCGCCTTGTGTGCCCTCACACATCCACTGGTCCCAACACTTCCTAAAAATCTGGTCAGAGCAGCCCATGTGGCAGGCAATTGGTCAACACGACCATCCAGCATTTTGCATTCCAACAATGCGCTCCCTCTCAAAATCTGGTAACTGGGCAAAATCTTTTTGATTGCCTTGTAGAGGTATCTAGTAGTCAACAAGCTCCACACGAACGGAAAAAAAAGGTCCATAACACACAAGTAGCCTCTGAGACCTTTTTTTATAGGCCAAGGGTGGACCACTCTTAGGGCCTCAGCTGGCAAGACTGTTCATCTAATCATGCTACAGCTCTAATCATTTGCATAGCTGTCTGAGATGTAACTGCATACAACAAAAGGACAACTAATTCTAGGTGCTTGATTTTTTTTGACAATTAGTGTAATTTGTTAAATGAAGATTACCTTTATGCAGTTAGGGTTCTAGTGATCGTAACACGAATTTACCAGTAAGAAAAGAACACTCAAAATATATCATGGTAAGGTTAGGAAAAGTTGCAGTTACAGAGTTAATGTAAGAAAACATAAAAGACACTGAATACTGTATGCTTCTTAGAAATGGAAAGAATAAAGGCTCGAGCACACAGTCTCTGCACGCTTATGTGTCCCTGTACGGTGCCTGTGTGAGGTACTCTATTCTCCATTATGATAGAATACCTCTGAAATATGGCAAGAGACTGAAAAAAGCAAGTTATTTATTCTCATGGTTGTTCTTCGAATTTGTGAGAAGAAAAACTCTGTATACCTCCTAAAATCAGAGGCACAAAGAGATACAACAGTATTTTACAAAGTTACTTTGAGTATCTTTAGGACTCTGGAGCTGCCATGGGATAGCTGATTCCTACACTCAGCAAAAAAAATCACAAATATAATAAAAGACATCCTAAAGTTCCTCCTTTGCAATATATTTCATGTCAACAATGACAAGATATGTCCACCATTCGTTAAACCATGTATAGGTATTCTAGCATTCTTCTGCAAGTCAATCACATCAGTGAAATTTTATCCTGAAGGAGCAATGTGACATGAAGAAGGTGAACTAACCTGACTGCACACCAGTTTCTATAGAGGTCTGGAGAAGAACACTATAAGGCCTTAGTCAGACGGGCGTTTTTAGCCGCGATTTGCGCATGCGCATGCGTCCGGCGATTTTATAAAACCATTGCTTTGCAATGGTATCGGACACATGAGTGCTTTTTATGCGCTCGTCCGATAAATTATAGAACAAAAAATCGCAGATCGCACCTATCTGCAATCTGCGATTCCTGTTCTCTTCTCTATATGCGCTCAATGGGGCCGGCGGCAGCAGCGCCGACCCCATTGAGAACATATAGAAGACAAATCATTCTTCTCTGCCACAGCTGTAACAGCTGTGACAGAGAAGAACGATGTTTGCCCATTGAATTCAATGGAGCCGGCAATACAGCCGCTCCATTGAAAGCAATGGGCTGCCGGCGTGCGCCGGGTTAATTGTCGGGAAGGGCTTAAATATATAAGCCCTTCCCTGCAATTCATCCTAAAATGTGTTAAAATAAAAAAAAATTGTATACTCACCTTTCCGCTGCAGCCGGAGTCCAGCCGCGGCCGCTTTCAGTTCTCCTGAACTGCTTCTTGGCACTATCAGCCGGCGGGGCTTTAAAATCCCCGCCTGCTGAATGATCTGCCTCTGATTGGTCACAGCCCTGACCAATCAGAGGCAGGTTTCACTCACACACCCATTCATTAATTCATGAATGGGTGAGTGACTGCTGCCTCTCAGCGCTGAGCCAATCAGGGGCAGGTCTGACACACATCCGTCATGCGATCCGCAAATCGCGCGAAAAAACGCCCCTCTGACTAAGGCCTTAGACAGAGAGTTGGTGGTGAGACACAGCCGTACCCGGATGGTTTATTTCGCTTACAGAGGCATGCTGGGCTACTTATATATAGTAAATAATGGTGAGCGTATCTTTCCATTGTTAGCCTTTAATATGGGCATGATGCAACGCCTCTGCTCACCCCACTAACCTGCTCCTAGGGGTTGTGGTTGGATGACGCCTGTCACATGCTGCACACTGCACCTCTATAGAATTCTATAGGTGTCATATTGCAAATTTGTTTTCCATATATGGATCCGTAATCTAGCTGTGTGCATTATGCTTTAATACAAATCCATCAATGGTACACTCAGTATCCAGGTGTGCTGCGTATTATTCTTCCCTAGAAGCATTGCTCCCATTAGAGCTTGTAAAGTAATGTATAAAGGCTTTGCATCTCTGTAATAAGCAGTATGGTGTCTATGCAATGTTGTACAGGATCTGCACCCATGTGCATGAGCGCTTAGGTTCGGCAGTAAATCTGCCTGAATCAATGAGCTTTTGCTGTGTGCAGTTGAAGGAAGCCTTCAGTAGACTAATCTAGACAATAGAGATCTTGCGAGTTTTATGGCATGTATGAAAGTAATAATGTATTGAAAAAAAGAATTCACATGGTAAAGGAATCAAACCAGGACCTCCTGTGCTCCAGTCAGTAATTCTCCCTACTGAGCCATCAAGCCTGTGGACAGGTCCCCTGTATGACTCCTAGCCTTGTTTCCTGATCCCAGTTATCTAGTTCTTGCCTCCTGGTCTTGACCTCACCTCTGTTCCTGATTAGGCTCATTATAAAAGCCTAACCCTGCCACTGCACCAGCATGTGATTATTGTGCTCCAAGTCTTAGGACTTTTACTCACTAGCGTTTTTTAACGCTGTGATATTGCTGCATTTTTTCAATGGGACTTTCTAATGTTAAAATTGCATTGCACTAAAATTGCAAAAGCACAAACTTGCGATTTTTGGCGATGTGATTTTAACACTAGAAAGTCCCATTGAAAAAAACACAGCGATATTGCAGCGTTAAAAAAAAAACGTTGGTGGGTAAAAGCCCTTAATCAAGCTCCAGTTCTACCTGCTCTTCTGCAAATTTTATGACTCACTGCTTGCCTCATCCACGTTTACTGCAACTGAGACCTTCTGATACTCACCCCTGGCTTCATTTCTGACTACTCTCCAGACCTGTGGTTACTACATCTAAGGCTCCAATACAGTGCTAGAAACCAGTACATGCAGATTTCAGGTATGGTTTGTCAAAAGGCACTTGGTAGACTTTTAAATTGAATTTCATAAAGGTCTGATGAGACCTTGAAACTTTAGGGTTATGAAAAAGAAGGCCCACATAGGGTGTTCTAGGTCTAAAATTGCACCAATGAAGACAGCAGGTGTGCTGTTCGTTTTAAAAACAATGTCATACATTTTCAATGAATGAATTCTACCAGGTAAACAGAACAGTGAAGCCCATGCTTCCTACTTTTTCTCCTCTACCAAGGAAAAGCAGTAGAGCTACTAAAAATTATGCCAAGGGGGGAGAACAGGTGTGATGCTTGATTTAGAAGCATTGTCTACCAGGTGACATAGCAAATTCTACCAGGTGAACAGAACACTGAATTGCGGGACGGCTCCCCTGTATTTTATACATTGTTCATTTTGGGAGAATAGGGAGAGGGAGGAGGAAACATGGAGAAAGTAAAAGAAGGAGACTAGCAGCAACACCACCAGTGGCAACAGCACCTTGAGAGCACAGTGTGTTTTTTTATATAAATCTATGCCCAGTCACATGTGATTAAAAATTGCCAGTGTGCTAATTAATCTGTGAAATCTGCCATGGGGTGCAGAAGTCAGGTAAAATCCATGTCTGGTTCATTTTTATAAATGTCAGGTAATCCACATTGTCTGTGGAAAGGCAGATGTGTCTGTCAGCTACCACACTCCCAGCTGTGTTAAAAACCCTTTCTAAGAGCACACTGGTAGCAGGGCAAGCAAGCACCTCTAAAGCATGTTGTGTGAGATCCATTGACTCGTCTATCTTAGACACTCAAAATGGCCAGCACCATGTCTGAGTACATTCACGTGAGAGCTGGCATAATCTTGGACTATTATGAATAAGTGCTGCCTGCTACTGTGAGTCATACACAGTGCTGTTACTTCATGCTGCAGCAGGATGAAAAAAACTATGCCACACCTCTATTAGAATTACCCTGCCATGGTGCTGCTGCAGCATCTTCCTGCATTACCTACAAGAGCCTCAGGGTTGATATCCATTGTGGATAAATACCTTTGCCCATGGAGAAATGCTCTGCACAAGCTGCTTAACAGACTATTCTGAAACTGCTGCATTTTGTGGTCCCTCCCCACTGCCAGAATAAGATTTGTCATTTTGACCCTGTGAAGTGAATGAAGGAGGCTGACCATCCAGTAATGATTTTATGTGGGCTATGCGACAGTCCTTCTGCAAGCACTACATCATAAAAGCACTCATATGCCTCAAAGTGCCTAAGGATGATGGTCCACATTCCTCAGTGTCAGGTCCTTAGAGAATCCTTTAGCTGGTGCCACCATCCATGTAGAATAATTGGCGTTCTAGACCTATATTATCTCCCTCCTGCTCTTCATTCTCCATATTTCTCCCATTGTTGGAGAAACATGTTGGAAAGGACACCCCCTTTCATGTCCAAAGCCACCCTCAAGCAGTGTTGAGTAGTGGCAGACTGGCCAGACAATTGGGAGATTGATATCTCTTTCTTGTTCTTCTGTGACAACAGCATGTCATTGTCCCTGAGGCCCTGTAACATCTGTTCCAGCAGGCAAACAATAGGGTTGGTCATACTGTGTCATGACTATTTTGGTCACTTTCTCACAGCAGTCTAAAAGGGCACAAACATCTTTGATTTGCAGCCACTCCACAGGCTTCAAGTGACCGGTCTCCATGTAGCACCTGCTAATGGCATACACCATATGATAATCTGTGATCACTATCTGCTACCAACTTAGCCTTAGTCAACTGACTGACGAATATGAATTATTTGCAGGCCTTATGCAGCTAGCAGTGGTATGATATTGTTAGGTTGTGCTGCTGGGACGTGTTATTCTATGAGGTTCCAGGAGCCCCCTTCACAGGTGTGAGATAATTGAGCTGGCTAAGTGTGGAGTTTCTCCACCCAGCCAATCCCCTCTGGTCTGCTGCACATAAATACCAGCCTTTCTCAATAGAGGATGCTGGTCATTTTATCATCCTATGTTATTCCCACTCAGAGCTTGGTGTTGTGCATGTTTGATCTGAAGTGATTCCCTGAGAGCAGTCTGGACACCTGTTATCCCCATCTACATCTTATGCAGACCCCCTCTCCCTTCCCCTTTTACAGGTATCTGATGTCATGTATGGTCAGATGGGTGATTCCTGACATGGTTCCCCTTATGTCAGAAGGGTGTCTGACCCTCTTTTCCCTTGGTGTGAGGACAATTGGACTAGCTATTGTTTACTATCTGTATGCATGAGAGTTCAGAGTGGGTTTCCAAAAATCCTGGGGGTTTTCTCTCATACATGATGTGTGGTGTGTGTCTGTGCAGGTGGCCAGACATATGCATGAACAGTGATGTCTTCTGTTGGGTCTGTGCTGGTGGCCAGACGTGGTGTGAACAGCTCTTTTCTGTGTTGCATGCAATCCCTGGTGTGTTGGTGTGAACTGTGTCCTGTCCTGTTTTGGATCGTTTACCATCTCTGGGCTAGTTAGGTCCTTAGGTTCCAGCATGGGGCCATCCATATCGGGACGATTGCCTCCCTTGCAGACAGGTTTCCTCGTTAGTTGTCTTGTTAGAGTATGAGACAACGAGGACCGTGGAAGTCGGCTCGTGGACTTAAGCATCTTGGCCTAAATATGAACTAATACCTTGTACCTTATATAGTTATTCTATCCGGCTATGTGTGCAGGTATGCTGGTGAGTGTTTTGAATGTTTTTCAGTCTTTGTGTTATGTCTGCCCGTGAGTCCTGTTCCCAGTTCGCAGTTCAATATTCCTTAGTATTCTGTGTATGTGTTTGTGTAGTATCTCAGGTTATGCTGCCAGTGCGTCTCGTGTAGACATAACAGAGGGAAATTTAATTGCACTGCACTAAATGGGCATAGTTCACAAATATACAAGCTATATTGTATAGCCTTCTGTTATCACATATTGTGCAATCCAAGAAGTGCAGCTTATTTAGTTGGAAGTGGTTTATTTTGTTAATATAATACATGATGAAAATTGAATCGATTTTTCCACCGGCCAATCAAGATGAGCAACACTAATGTCAACTAATGAGCTGAAAGTAAGGTAAGGAAAGAAATATGACATAAGGTAAAACATTTTTTTGTTTCTAATAAATACATTTAATTATTTCCTGTACTTGTATCCTACTTATATATTCATTTTACTCTGTTCTGCATTTATGAATAGTTGGACGCAGCTCCAGGGTCTTCAATTACTGTCTAGTTAAGTTTAGAAAATGATGAATCTCCCAGAGCCTCATATATGTATTATTTTCCCAGAATTTATTTTTGAGTTTTCAAAACCTTGATATTCTTCTAGAACAAAATAACACCAATCCATCATTTGAAATGAATAGCAAAATCAAACTACCCAGTGAAAATGTTTTCTCGTCTGTATATTGATATATATGTCCAAGGTACAATTCTTATTTTAGCCAGAAAACTACTTACCGAACTCTTATAAAATAAAAGCAGACTTTATAAGATAATTGAGAATGTAGATGAATCTATTGCTTAACATCACATAACTGGAAGAATCAAAAATTACAAGATGCAAATTTAGGCCTCATGCACACACAAAGTCATTTGCTTAGATCTTGTATGGTGGGAGGTAGAGTACCTACTGTTCCAGTTATGAAGCAGTAGGAATTCTGTCTGCCGGTATCTGCTGTTTGCTCATACAGCAGTATATCTTCATGAAATGACCTGCAATGGAACTTGGCTAAATATATATAGCATAGGGTATAGTACAGGCCTGCAGATTTGTGTGGGCACTCCAATACAATTTTATACAACATGGATTCACAATACATGTGCATGAGCACAAATGATGCATCTAACCATAGATGCAAACTTTCACTACGAGGGCAGCTCTATCAGAAACTCTCAGTTAGGATTACCATGAGAGCGGTTTGTAAATCTGCGACTCTTAGAGCCTGTAGGGGCTTTAGTTAAATGCTAAACAACAAATTTGACTTCAATCATAATAGTTGCCTTTCCTGGGTACTTACCAAGTTTTTCGATTCTCAGGTACCCCTGAGATGTACAGTAGAGCAGGACAGTGTAAAAACAGATTGTCAGAAGAATAATGGATGAAACATGTATCAATACAGTAGAAAACACAAATGCAAAAACTTATTAGAAGGCAGGCGCAGAGGGTGATGGTAAATTGATGACAAGGATGAAGATGATGATACTGAGAGTGGAGACTAGAGCAGATATTACAGAATAGAAATAACAGCCAGAGAAATCCTATCCTTATACTAGCTATATCTATGTCTAGAGATGAGCGAACGTGTTCTTCCGAGCTTGATATTCGTGCGAATATTAGGGTGTTCGGGATGTTCGTTATTCGTAACGAACACCATGCGGTGTTCTGGTTACTTTCACTTCCTTCCCTGAGACGTTAGCGCGCTTTTTTTGGCCAATTGAAAGACAGGGAAGGCATTACAACTTCCCCCTGTGACGTTCAAGCCCTATACCACCCCCCTGCTGTGAGTGGCTGGGAAGATCAGGTGTCACCCGAACATAAAAGTCGGCCCCTCCCGCGGTTCGGCTCAGATGCCTGGTGAGTTAGCTGAGGGACAGTGCTGTTTGTACCGGAGCTGCTGTAGGGAAAGAATTGGTAGTTAGTGTAGGCTTCAAGACCCCCCAAAGGTCCTTATTAGGGCCACTGATAGCTGTGTGTTGGCTGCTGTTAGCAGTGCCAGTTTTTTTTTCTCAAAATCGGCTCTGCAGAGCGTTGCACCTGGCATTAGGGACAGAAGTGCTGCATAGGCAGGGAGAGTGTTAGGAGTGAGTGTAGCCTTCAAGAACCTCAACGGTCCTTTCTAGGGCCATATTTATCCGTGTGCAGTACTGTCCAGGCTGCTGTTAGCTGTGCTACATTTTTTTTTGCTTCTCAAAATCGCCTCTGCAGAGCATTCCACCCTCCATTGATACTGCAGGGAAAGAATTGTATAGGCAGGGCCACAACACAGTTATTATTCATAGAATATACGCAGTGCTGCCTTTTGCTTGTAAAACAAGTGAAAATAATTCTATTTGTCCTGCCTCTGTCCGTCCTAACGCCGGTGGACACGTGTCGGCTGCGTCTGCAACCTGTAAAAATCATACGCACCCAGCTACGTTTTACTCCTGGCTTCGCCATTTGCTTTCCTTAATTGGGAAAAAAAATACCTGCTCTGCCACAGTTAATAACTCTGCTACCCTCACGTTCTGTGACACATTAGCAGGAAAACAGCACAGTTATTAAACTTCTCATGTTCATAGAATATACGCAGTGCTGCCTTTTGGTGCAAAACAACGGAAACTAATTCTATTTGTCCTGCCTCTGTCCGTCCTAACGCCGGTGGACACGTGTCGGCTGCGTCTGCAACCTGTAAAAATCATACGCACCCAGCTACGTTTTACTCCTGGCTTCGCCATTTGCTTTCCTTAATTGGGAAAAAAAATACCTGCTCTGCCACAGTTAATAACTCTGCTACCCTCACGTTCTGTGACACATTAGCAGGAAAACAGCACAGTTATTAAACTTCTCATGTTCATAGAATATACGCAGTGCTGCCTTTTGGTGCAAAAAAAACGGAAAATAATTCTATTTGTCCTGCCTCTGTCCGTCCTAACGCCGGTGGACACGTGTCGGCTGCGTCTGCAACCTGTAAAAATCATACGCACCCAGCTACGTTTTACTCCTGGCTTCGCCATTTGCTTTCCTTAATTGGGAAAAAAAATACCTGCTCTGCCACAGTTAATAACTCTGCTACCCTCACGTTCTGTGACACATTAGCAGGAAAACAGCACAGTTATTAAACTTCTCATGTTCATAGAATATACGCAGTGCTGCCTTTTGGTGCAAAAAAACGGAAAATAATTCTATTTGTCCTGCCTCTGTCCGTCCTAACGCCGGTGGACACGTGTCGGCTGCGTCTGCAACCTGTAAAAATCATACGCACCCAGCTACGTTTTACTCCTGGCTTCGCCATTTGCTTTCCTTAATTGGGAAAAAAAATACCTGCTCTGCCACAGTTAATAACTCTGCTACCCTCACGTTCTGTGACACATTAGCAGGAAAACAGCACAGTTATTAAACTTCTCATGTTCATAGAATATACGCAGTGCTGCCTTTTGGTGCAAAAAAACGGAAAATAATTCTATTTGTCCTGCCTCTGTCCGTCCTAACGCCGGTGGACACGTGTCGGCTGCGTCTGCAACCTGTAAAAATCATACGCACCCAGCTACGTTTTACTCCTGGCTTCGCCATTTGCTTTCCTTAATTGGGAAAAAAAATACCTGCTCTGCCACAGTTAATAACTCTGCTACCCTCACGTTCTGTGACACATTAGCAGGAAAACAGCACAGTTATTAAACTTCTCATGTTCATAGAATATACGCAGTGCTGCCTTTTGGTGCAAAAAAACGGAAAATAATTCTATTTGTCCTGCCTCTGTCCGTCCTAACGCCGGTGGACACGTGTCGGCTGCGTGTGCAACCTGTAAAAATCATACGCACCCAGCTACGTTTTACTCCTGGCTTCGCCATTTGCTTTCCTTAATTTGGAAAAAAAATACCTGCTCTGCCAGAGTTATAATAACTCTGCTACCCTCAAGTTCTGTGCCACATTAGCAGGGCCACAGCACAGTTATTAAACTTCTCATGTTCATTGAATATACGCAGTGCTGCCTTTTGGTGGAAAAAAACTGAAAAAAATTCTATTTGTCCTGCCTCTGTCCGTCCTAAGGGCGGTGGACACGTGTCGGCTGCGTGTGCAACCTGTAAAAATCATATGCACCCAGCTACGTTTTACTCCTGGCTTCGCCATTTGCTTTCCTTAATTGGGAAAAAAAATACCTGCTCTGCCACAGTTAATAACTCTGCTACCCTCACGTTCTGTGACACATTAGCAGGAAAACAGCACAGTTATTAAACTTCTCATGTTCATAGAATATACGCAGTGCTGCCTTTTGGTGCAAAAAAACGGAAAATAATTCTATTTGTCCTGCCTCTGTCCGTCCTAACGCCGGTGGACACGTGTCAGCTGCGTGTGCAACCTGTAAAAATCATACGCACCCAGCTACGTTTTACTCCTGGCTTCGCCATTTGCTTTCCTTAATTGGGAAAAAAAATACCTGCTCTGCCACAGTTAATAACTCTGCTACCCTCACGTTCTGTGACACATTAGCAGGAAAACAGCACAGTTATTAAACTTCTCATGTTCATAGAATATACGCAGTGCTGCCTTTTGGTGCAAAAAAACGGAAAATAATTCTATTTGTCCTGCCTCTGTCCGTCCTAATGCCGGTGGACACGTGTCGGCTGCGTGTGCAACCTGTAAAAATCATACGCACCCAGCTACGTTTTACTCCTGGCTTCGCCATTTGCTTTCCTTAATTGGGAAAAAAAATACCTGCTCTGCCACAGTTAATAACTCTGCTACCCTCACGTTCTGTGACACATTAGCAGGAAAACAGCACAGTTATTAAACTTCTCATGTTCATAGAATATACGCAGTGCTGCCTTTTGGTGCAAAAAAACGGAAAATAATTCTATTTGTCCTGCCTCTGTCCGTCCTAACGCCGGTGGACACGTGTCGGCTGCGTCTGCAACCTGTAAAAATCATACGCACCCAGCTACGTTTTACTCCTGGCTTCGCCATTTGCTTTCCTTAATTGGGAAAAAAAATACCTGCTCTGCCACAGTTAATAACTCTGCTACCCTCACGTTCTGTGACACATTAGCAGGAAAACAGCACAGTTATTAAACTTAGATTATTCATTCACTAGAGGCAGTGGGGCCTTTCGTTTTCAAAAAAGGGAAAAAATTATATTTGGCCTGCAGTCTTGCGCCAATTTATTTCCTGCCTGTGAAATCAAATCACTGGTAATACAGCATGCTGAGGGGTAGGGGTAGGCCTAGAGGACGTGGACGCGGCCGAGGACGCGGAGGGCCAAGTCAGGGTGTGGGCACAGGCCAAGCTCCTGATCCAGGTGTGTCACAGCCGACTGCTGCGCGATTAGGAGAGAGGCACGTTTCTGGTGTCCCCACATTCATCGCCCAATTAATGGGTCCACGCGGGAGACGGTTATTAGAAAATGAGCAGTGTGAGCAGGTCCTGTCCTGGATGGCAGAAAGTGCTTCGAGCAACCTATCGTCTACCCGCAGTTCTGCGCCGTCCACTGCTGCCAATCCGAATCCTCTGTCTGCTGCTCCTCCTTCCTCCCAGCCTCCTCACTCCACTACAATAACACCTGCTCAGGAGCGGGAACACTCCCAGGAACTGTTCTCGGGCCCCTGCTTAGATTGGGCAGCAGCGGTTCCTCTCCCACCAGAGGAGTTTATCGTCACTGATGCCCAACCATTCGAAAGTTCCCGGGGTCCGGGGGAAGAGGCTGGGGACTTCCGCCAACTGTCTCAACAACTTTCTGTGGGTGAGGAGGACGATGACGATCAGACACAGTTGTCTTGCAGTGAGGTAGTAGTAAGGGCAGTAAGTCCGAGGGAGCAGCGCACAGAGGATTCGGAGGAAGAGCAGCAGGACGATGAGGTGACTGACCCCACCTGGTGTGCAACGCTTACTCAGGAGGACAGGTCTTCAGAGGGGGAGTCAAGGGCAGCAGCAGGGCAGGTTGCAAGAGGCAGTGCGGTGGCCAGGGGTAGAGGCAGGGCCAGACCGAATAATCCACCAAGTGTTTCCCAAAGCGCCCCCTCGCGCCATGCCACCCTGCAGAGGCCGAGGTGCTCTAAGGTCTGGCAGTTTTTCACAGAGACGCCTGACGACCGACGAACAGTGGTGTGCAACCTTTGTCGCGCAAAGCTCAGCCGGGGAGCCAACACCAACAGCCTCACCACCACCACCATGCGCAGACATATGATGGCCAAGCACCCTGCAAGGTGGGACGAAGGCCGTTCAGCGCCTCCGGTTTGCACCCCTGCCTCTCCCCCTGTGCCCCAACCTGCCACTGAGATGCAACCCCCCTCTCAGGACACAGGCACTACCGTCTCCTGGCCTGCACCCACACCCTCACCTCCGCTGTCCTCGGCCCCATCCAGCAGTGTAGTTCAGCGCACCGTCCAGCCGTCGCTTGCGCAACTGTTGGAGTGCAAGCGCAAGTACGCCGCCACGCACCCGCACGCTCAAACGTTAACCGTCCGCATAGCAAAATTCATCAGCCTTGAGATGCTGCCGTATAGGGTTGTGGAAACGGAGTCCTTCAAAAGTATCATGGAGGCGGCGGCCCCGCGCTACTCAGTTCCCAGTCGCCACTACTTTTCCCGATGTGCCGTCCCAGCCCTGCACGACCACGTCTCCCGCAACATTGTACGCGCCCTCACCAACGCGGTTACTGCCACGGTCCACTTAACTACGGACACGTGGACAAGCACAGGCGGGCAGGGCCACTACATCTCCCTGACGGCACATTGGGTGAATTTAGTGGAGGCTGGGACAGAGTCAGAGCCTGGGACCGCTCACGTCCTACCCACCCCCAGAATTGCGGGCCCCAGCTCGGTGGTGGTATCTGCGGAGGTGTATGCTTCCTCCACTAAAGCACCCTCCTCCTCCTCCTCCTCCTCTGTCTCGCAATCAAGATGTGTTAGCAGCAGCATGTCGCCAGCAGTCGGTGTCGCGCGGTGTGGCAGCACAGCGGTGGGCAAGCGTCAGCAGGCCGTGCTGAAACTACTCAGCTTAGGCGATAAGAGGCACACGGCCCACGAACTGCTGCAGGGTCTGACACAGCAGACCGACCGCTGGCTTGCGCCGCTGAGCCTCCAACCGGGCATGGTCGTGTGTGACAACGGCCGTAACCTGGTGGCGGCTCTGCAGCTCGGCAGCCTCACGCACATGCCATGCCTGGCCCATGTCTTTAATTTGGTGGTTCAGCGCTTTCTGAAAAGCTACCCACGCTTGTCAGACCTGCTCGTAAAGGCGCGCTGGCTCTGCGCACATTTTCGCAAGTCCCACACGGACGCTGCCACCCTGCGCACCCTGCAACATCACTTTAATCTGCCAGTGCACCGACTGCTGTGCGACGTGCCCACACGGTGGAACTCTACGCTCCACATGTTGGCCAGGCTCTATGAACAACGGAGAGCTATAGTCGAATACCAACTCCAACATGGGCGGCGCAGTGGGAGTCAGCCTCCTCAATTCCTTTCAGAAGAGTGGGCCTGGTTGGCAGACATCTGCCATGTCCTTGGTAATTTTGAGGAGTCTACCCAGGTGGTGAGCGGCGATGCTACAATCATTAGCGTCACCATTCCTCTGCTATGCATCTTGAGAAATTCCCTGCAAACCATAAAGGCAGCTGCTTTGCACTCGGAAACGGGGACGGGGGAAGACAGTATGCCGCTGGATAGTCAGGGCACCCTCCTGTCTATTTCTCAGCGTGTACAGGAGGAGGAGGAGGAGCATGAGGAGGATGAGGAGGAGGGGGAAGAGACAGCTTGGGCCGCTGCTGACGGTACACCGGCTGATTGCCTGTCATCCTTTCAGCGTGTATGGCCTGAGGAGGAGGAGGAGGAGGAGGATCCTGAAAGTGATCTTCCTAGTGAAGACAGCCATGTGTTGCGTACAGGTACCCTGGCACACATGGCTGACTTCATGTTAGGATGCCTTTCTCGTGACCCTCGCGTTGCACGCATTCTGGCCACGACGGATTACTGGGTGTACACACTGCTCGATCCACGGTATAAGGAGAACCTGCCCACTCTGATTCCCGAAGAGGAAAGGGGTTCGAGAGTGTTGCTATACCACAGGACCCTTGCGGACAAGCTGATGGTAAAATTCCCAGCCGACAGCGCTAGTGGCAGAAGGCGCAGTACCGAGGGCAAGGTAGCAGGGGATGTGCGTAGATCGAGCAGCATGTACATCCCAGGCAGTGCAACAGTCTTTAAGGGCCTGGCCAGCTTTATGGCTCCCCACCAAGACTGTGTCACCGCTCCCCAGTCACGGCTGAGTCGGCGGGAGCACTGTAAAAGGATGGTGAGGGAGTACGTAGCGGATCGCACGACCATCCTTGGTGACGCCTCTGCCCTCTACAACTACTGGGTGTCGAAGCTGGACACGTGGCCTGAACTAGCGCTGTATGCCCTAAAGGTGCTTGCTTGTCCTGCGGCTAGCGTCTTGTCGGAGAGGGTGTTTAGTGCGGCTGGGGGAATCATCACAGATAAGCGTAGCCGCTTGTCAACCGACAGTGTCGACAGGCTAACACTCATCAAGATGAACAAAGGCTGGATTTCCCCAGACTTCTGTTCTCCACCAGCGGACAGCAGCGATACGTAAGCAATACGTAGGCTGCACCCGCGGATGGAAGCTACGTTCTCTCTCACCATCCAAAACGGGGACATTTCTGCTTCATCAATCTGTGTCTAATATTCCTCCTCCTCCTCCTCCTGCTCCTCCTCCTGAAACCTCACGTAATCACGCTGAACGGGCAATTTTTCTTAGGGCCACAAGGCTCACTCAAATAATTTTTCTGAACAATTTTTATAAGTTTCAATGCGCTTAAAAGCATTGGAACTTTAACTTGAACCAATTTTTCGTTACACTGGGCTGCCTCCAGGCCTAGTTACCACTTAAGCCACATTAACCAAAGCGATTAATGGGTTTCACCTGCCCTCTTAGCTGGCCATGGCCAATTTTTGGGATGTACATTAGTACTGTTGATACAGCAATTTTTGTGGGCCCTCGCCTACAGTGTAATCAAATTAATTTTTAGCCCACCTGCATTACAGCTGACGTTACCTCAGCTGTGTTGGGCAATGCAATGGGATATTTTTGTGTACCGCTGGTGGGTTCCAGGGAGCCACCCATGCTGTAGGTGCACACGGAGTTTTTAACACATCTGTACACTTGTAAAGAACCCCAGTCTGACTGGGGCATGCAGTGTGGGCCGAAGCCCACCTGTATTACACACAACATTACTACCTCAGCTGTGTTGGGCAATGCAATGGGATATTTCTATGTACCGCCGGTGGCTTCCTGGCACCCACCCAGGCAGTGGGTCCACAGGGAGTTTAACCTACATGTGTCCACTTCTAAAGAACCCCAGTCTGACTGGGGCATGCAGTGTGGGCCGAAGCCCACCTGCATTATGCACGACATTACTACCTCAGCTGTGTTGGGCAATGCAATGGGATATTTTTGTGTACCGCCGGTGGGTTCCAGGGAGCCACCCATGCTGTAGGTGCACACGGAGTTTTTAACACATCTGTACACTTGTAAAGAACCCCAGTCTGACTGGGGCATGCAGTGTGGGCCGAAGCCCACCTGTATTACACACAACATTACTACCTCAGCTGTGTTGGGCAATGCAATGGGATATTTCTATGTACCGCCGGTGGCTTCCTGGCACCCACCCAGGCAGTGGGTCCACAGGGAGTTTAACCTACATGTGTCCACTTCTAAAGAACCCCAGTCTGACTGGGGCATGCAGTGTGGGCCGAAGCCCACCTGCATTATGCACGACATTACTACCTCAGCTGTGTTGGGCAATGCAATGGGATATTTTTGTGTACCGCCGGTGGGTTCCAGGGAGCCACCCATGCTGTAGGTGCACACGGAGTTTTTAACACATCTGTACACTTGTAAAGAACCCCAGTCTGACTGGGGCATGCAGTGTGGGCCGAAGCCCACCTGTATTACACACAACATTACTACCTCAGCTGTGTTGGGCAATGCAATGGGATATTTCTATGTATCGCCGGTGGCTTCCTGGCACCCACCCAGGCAGTGGGTCCACAGGGAGTTTAACCTACATGTGTCCACTTCTAAAGAACCCCAGTCTGACTGGGGCATGCAGTGTGGGCCGAAGCCCACCTGCATTATGCACGACATTACTACCTCAGCTGTGTTGGGCAATGCAATGGGATATTTCTATGTACCGCCGGTGGCTTCCTGGCACCCACCCATGCTGTCGGTCCACAGGGACTTCACAATAGGGAGTTGTACCTGCCTGTGTCTATGAATTAAAAAGCCCGGTCTAACTGGGGCATGCAGACACCTTGACAGAATGAATAGTGTGTGGCACATAGGTTCCCCATTGCTATGCCTACGTGTGCAGCTCCTGATGGCGGTGGCACAGGATTCTATTTCTCATTGCTTCTGTACAGCATTGTGGGCTATCGCCCGCCCCTTTTAAAGAGGGTCGCTGCCTAGCCGTGCCAACCCTCTGCAGTGTGTGCCTGCGGTTCCTCCTCATGGCAGACGCACTTCTAAATAGACATGAGGCTGGTGTGGCATGAGGGCAGCTGAAGGCTGCGCAGGGACAGTTTGGTGTGTGCTGTGGGGGGGAGGGGGGGCGGTTGGTCAGCATGTAACCCAGGAGAAGTGGCAGCGGAGTGTCATCCAGGCAGTGATTGTGCTTTGTTGTAGCTAGTGTGGTGCTTAGCAAAGGTATGCCATGCTAATGAGGGCTTTTCAGAAGTAAAAGTTGTTGGAAGGGGGGGGGGGGGCCCACTCTTGCCGGTATTGTGGCTTAATAGTGGGACCTGTGAACTTGAGATGCAGCCCAACATGTAGCCCCTCGCCTACCCTATCCGTTTCTGTGTCATTCCCATCACTTTGTTGAATTGCCCAGATTTTCACACATGAAAACCTTAGCGAGCATCGGCGAAATACAAAAATGCTCTGGTCGCCCATTGACTTCAATGGGGTTCGTTGTTCGAAACGAACCCTCGAGCATCGCGGGAAGTTCGTTCCGAATAACGAGCACCCGAACATTTTGGTGTTCGCTCATCTCTATCTATGTCTTTTCGTAATCTCTACCTGAAACTGACCCTAACACCACACACCACTGTCCCTCAGTAGCATTCCCTAAAGCTAACACTGAATGAAATACTATTGCTGAGAACAAGTATCTTGTATGGTCAGTCCTGGGCAGCTTCTTCCAATGCAGAAGTAAAAATTATCTGGGTAGGAATAAACAATATTTTCAAGACATATTACCCTCTTCTGGGAAATGGCCCTCTGAATACCTTTCTGTTTTACTTTTTATAATGCACTGGTACTAAATGACCTGCCGAGAGCTACCTTAATTCTGCATTTTAACTTCCAACTCTGAGTCTCCATACTATGCCCCAAATGTGGCTTATTTTATATACAACAATTCTGTTTTCATTTCATGTTCATAAAATGCCTTTGAGGCCTTAGTCAGATGGGCGTTTTTTTGCGCGATTTGCGGATCGCATGACCGATGCGCATCCGCAAATCGCGTGACCGGTGCGCGCAAGTCGCCCGCAAATCGCCCGAAAATCTGCTCCTAGCCGCATTTCATTAGAAACGGGCCGGAGCTGTCCAGCGCATTGCATTCAATGGAGACGGCAATACAGCCGTCTCCATTGAAAGCAATGCGCTGCGGGCGAGCCCGGGATGAATTGTCGGTAAGGGCTTAAATATATAAGCCCTTACCTGCAATTCATCCTAAAATGTGTAAAAATAAAAAAACATTGTATACTCATCTTCTGCCGGCAGCCGGAGCTCCGCGCGGCCGTCCTGCAGTGGGTGTGAAGGGGGTGTGAGTCAGACCTGCCCCCTGATTGGCTCAGCACTGAGCCAATCAGAGGCATGCCTCACTCATACCCATTCATGAATTCATGAATGGATGTGAGTCAGACCTGCCCCTGATTGGCTCAGCGCTGAGAGGCAGCAGTCACTCACCCATTCATGAATTCATGAATGGGTGTGTGAGTGTTTTCAGCCTCTGATTGGTCAGGGCTGTGACCAATCAGAGGCAGATCATTCAGCAGGCGGGGATTTTAAAGCCCCGCCGGCTGAATAGTGCCAAGAAGCAGTTCAGGAGAACTGACAGCGGCCGCGGCTGGACTCCGGCTGCAGCGGAAAGGTGAGTATACAATTTTTTTTTATTTTAACACATTTTAGGATGAATTGCCGGGAAGGGCTTATATATTTAACCCCTTCCCGACAATTCACCCCGCGCACGCCGGCAGCCCATTGCTTTCAATGGAGCGGCTGTATTGCCGCTCCATTGAATTCAATGGGCAAACATCGTTCTTCTCTGCCACAGCTGTTACAGCTGTGGCAGAGAAGAATGATTTGTCTTCTATATGTTCTCAATGGGGTCGGCGCTGCTGCCGCCGGCCCCATTGAGTGCATATACAGAAGAGAACAGGAATCGCAGATCGCAGATAGGTGCGATCTGCGATTTTTTGTTCTATAATTTATCGGACGAGCGCATAAAAAGCGCTCATGTGTCCGATACCATTGCAAAGCAATGGTTTTAAAAAATCGCCGGACGCATGCGCATGCGCAAATCGCGTCTAAAAACGCCCGTCTGACTAAGGCCTGACTCTGCATGCTAAACTTAATACCTCCATATGTTATCTAAAGACTTTCCATATAGACAATCCATTCACAGTCCTCATTTTATTGGATTACTGCTTAGATTTTCTTATTTGAATATGGCATTTGCTGCCATATTTGAAGGGATTACTTGCCTGGAGCAATTTCCTTTTGATAAGAGAGACTCTTGCTGAATAGCTGATTATAGAGTATACTTCTGGTGAGACCTCCAGTGCTCAGATGCAATCTACATAGGAACCAATAGCAACTGTTCAATTCCCTGATGCACCACTGCAGGGGAAATGAGGAATCCACCTATTTCTACTATTCAGAATGAGAGATCATGCTAGATGAGTATGTAAAATAGGGAACCCCCACAGCAATTTTATTACCCTGGGGGGCCCAGTGCAAAGTCGTCTTGAGTCCCCCTACCAATTTTTCTATGTCTCAAAAAATAATAAAAACTTATACTTATCTGACCTTACACACTGTAGTGCTCTCTTATTGCTGTGCTTTTGTGGTGTGGCCCAACATTCATGCTCTACCTCTACTTGGATGAGGCTACTTGCTGTTTACACTGTGTTACTTCAGTGCAGCTCTGCTCATCCCAGGACTCCAGGCAAGGCAAGCAAGAAGGACTCCATTCCTTCTTGCTTGCCTGTGCCATTGCAGGCCAACTCTTCAATCTATTGCTCCGAACAGATCCCACTCTGGTGTAGACTACCATGTAGACTTTTTTCAGCCATGGCTCATCTCTGTGGCCCCACTGAAACAAGCTCCCTCTATGTGCCCCCCTGTTAAAGGTCCTCTCTGTTCTGCCGATTTAATAAGTCTCATTCTGTTCCCCACTGTAATAAATCCTGACTCTTTGTCACCTCTTTCCTGAGTATTTTGTTACTTCTAGAAGAACTCTGTCCTGATGCTGTCACTCCTTCTTCAGTGACCAAGTGTGTCACAACGTACTTCCTGGCAGTGTGTATCCACAGTCCTTCTTTCCTGTAACTTGTTCTCTGATTCTGGTGCTTGAATGTAGGGTACAAGTGAGCAGGCTGGCAGGATGCGTGCTGCGCGGTTTAACAGGTCACTGAAGAAAGAATGACATCATTGGGTTGGGGCTTCTCAAAGAAGAAATTACATGACGGTCAGTCTCAATTTTTTCCTCCCTTCCTCCAAGTTTTCAACTGTATGAGGATGCAAAACACAGATGAAAATGGCACTGCCAGGCACTGCCAGCCACTGCCAGCGGGCCCTATGAATGTGCACCTTTTGCCCTATGATTAAAATTGCTCTTTATTAACTCATAATACCCTAATAGGGTGTTAGGAAGTGTGAAAAGGACAAAGGCCTCATGTCCACGGGGAAAATCAGGCCCGCTACGGATTCTCCATGGAGAATCTGCAGCGGGTCCCTCCTGCCCCGCGGACATGAGCGCTGAAAATAGGAATTTAAAAGAATTTACCCATCCGTAGCGGGCCGGAAAGGTCTTCTCTTCCTCACGGCCGGATCTTCTTTTTCGGCCGGCGGATGAACTCGTCACGCCGGCGGCACGTCGCCGATGTGCCGCGCGCATGCGCTGGGCACATCCGCCGAGCCGAAGCAAGAAAGATCCGGCCGTGAGGAATAGAAGACCTTCCCGGTCCGCTCCGGATGGGTAAATTCTTTTAAATTCCTATTTTAGGTCTCCCGCGGATCCGGACGGCTTCCATAGGCTTCAATAGAAGCCCGCGGGAGCCGTCCCCGCGGGAGACCCGCACGAAAATGGAGCATGGTCCAGATTTTTTCATGCTCCATTTTTTTTAAAATCCCTTTTATTGACCATCCGCGGGTATTTATCTACCTGCGGGTGGTCAATGCATCCCTATGGGGTGCGGATCCGCGGGCAGGAGAACAGTTAAAATCTGCTGCGGATTTTAATTCTTATTTTGCCCGTGGACATGAGCCCAAACCGTTTGAGTAAAAAATGTATTTGATGTATCTTAAGCACTGAGTTATATCCCATTAAGATTTGATATGTTGTTATATATATAAATAAATGTCTTGTATTTATCCAGTTAATATTTTATCTTACATTTTATTCTCCCTTTTCTGTACTTTTAGTTCCACATCATGTTTTTTTTTCCTGCTTCCTCAGGTCTTGATTCTTCAACATATTTTTTATAATGGACAGGGAATTTATCCAGCCCTTATTAATGTCACAAACATCAAACATTCATTTCTCTGTTTGCGACCAGCTGGAGCCTACACAGGGCAGACACAATGCTGGAGAACTGACTTTAATAAACAGCTGAACGCTAGACTGCAACACTCAAATTGTACAAACCATACTACAATCCAAATATTTCTGGTTTCTATAAAATAACATTCACATGTTAGACTAATAAAAGAAAAAGTAGCTTTCAATGCTTCACATTTGTTTTGTTTAACCGCTTAAGGACCAAATGGGGTAAATATACGGCGCTTGGTCCTGGGCTTTAATCACATGCTGTATTTTTGCTATCGGACAGGATTAAAGCAAAAATACGGCCTGAGATTAAAGCCTCTGCTCCTGATATCAATGAGCATAATTCACAGAGGTGGCAATTAAAGTCTATATATGTAGCTAATCCCTTTCACAGAGAAGACTTTATATAAAATATTATAATCTTTATTAGTTATTTATTCCTAAAAACATAAAACGTAGGGCACAGGATTGTGACGTGGAGCTTGTCACGGCAACTAGTCGGGACTAGGGATGAGCGAGCGTACTCGGAAAAGCACTACTCGCTCGAGTAATTTGCTTTATCCGAGTATCGCTGTGCTCGTCCCTGAAGATTCGGGTGCCGGCACGGAGCGGGGAGCTGCAGGGGAGAGCGGGGAGGAACGGAGGGGAGATCTTTCTCTCCCTCTCTCCCGCCCGCTTTCCCCTGCTCCCCACTGCGACTCACCTGTCAGCCGCAGCGGCACCCGAATCTTCAGGGACGAGCACAGCGATACTCGGATAAAGCAAATTACTCGAGCGAGTAGTGCTTTAGCGAGTACGCTCGCTCATCTCTAGTCGGGACACCTCCTCACATCAACAAGACTGAAATGGACCTAAACACAAAACACATAACGTATCGCTGAGGCCAATCAATAGTTGGATCTCTGCCGTCTAAGTACCACACTGCAGTAGGTGATAGATAACTTGTGTGATTGGAGTGTTGATTTGGACACTTCATGTTAGTTTCAACGTCTACTGTAGTGAACTTTATAGTTTCCAGCCCACAACAAGTGATTGGCTGGGTATGAACTCATTATAGAGAAAAAGAATCAAATGAACAATACTCGTCAGTAGCTCAGATGAATAGCTCTCTACGCGTTTCTCCACAATATGATGTGGATCTTCAGGAGAATGTTGTAGAGCTAGTTACAAGAAAAGAGAGATTATGAATGTTAGGTCTCTTGCATAGCTAGACTATCAAATTAGAGTCTAGGTACTTTCGTAAATAGGACAATAGTCCATCAGATGTAACAGACGCCCTCTATTTAATTATCAGGGAGATAAGTAGCAATCGCCTGATAGCTTTTGAAAGCATCAAGAGATCTTAGGATTCCCCAGGTGGCTCAATAAATAGCCACCTAACTCTAACTGGTCACTAGTTATACGAGCACCAAAATACGACTGTTTGTCTTAGATGAGATACTGAGACAAAGTGGTATCAAATCGCTAGTGGTGCTTTTTTTTGACCAGTCTAGAGTTAATATCCTAAGCTCAGCGTTATTAAAGGACTAATCTCTAAGGTAATGAATAGGGATGAGCGAGTATACTTGCTAAAGCACTACTCGCTCGAGTAATGTGCTTTAGCCGAGTATCTCTCTGTTTGTCCCTGAAGATTCAGGAGCTGCCGCAGCTGACAGGTGAGTTGCGACGGGGAGCAGGGGAGAGCGGGCGGGAGAGAGAGATCTCCCCTCCGTTCCCCTCCGCTCTCCCCCGCAGGGAGATTAGGGAATAAGGAGCCATCAGGCTCAGTCCTGCATTTATAGTCTGCCAGTCTCCTCTCACAGGGAGGAATGAATAATGAAACAGCCAATGAAAACTTCCTCTCAATGTAAACAAGTGCAGAGTGATATAAGATCACATATGGGAAGATTTTTTTTTAAAAAAGACAATGTGAATGAACTCCAGAGGTTTTTATATGACATCACGGGGAACATAGTTGGTAAAAATGGCTACAAAAAGAAGTAAAAAATTACAAAATAAAATAAAAATATACACTACCGTTCAAACGTTTGGGGTCACATTGAAATGTCCTTATTTTTGAAGGAAAAGCACTGTACATTTCAATGAAGATAACTTTAAACTAGTCCTAACTTTAAACAAATGCACTCTATACATTGCTAATGTGGTAAATGACTATTCTAGCTGCAAATGCCTGGTTTTTTGTGCAAAATCTACAAAGGTGAATAGAGGTCCATTTCCAGCAACTATCACTCCAGTGTTCTAATGGTACAATGTGTTTGCTCATTGGCTCAGAAGGCTAATTGATGATTAGAAAACCCTTGTGCAATCATGTTCACACATCTGAAAACAGTCTAGCTCGTTACAGAAGCTACAAAACTGACCTTCCTGTGAGCAGATTGTGTTTCTGGAGCATCACATTTGTGGGGTCAATTAAAGGCTCAAAATGGCCAGAAAAAGAGAACTTTCATCTGAAACTCGACAGTCTATTCTTGTTCTTAGAAATGAAGGCTATTCCATGCGAGAAATTGCTAAGAAATTGAAGATTTCCTACAACGGTGTGTACTACTCCCTTCAGAGGACAGCACAAACAGGCTCTAACCAGAGTAGAAAAAGAAGTGGGAGGCCGCGTTGCACAACTAAGCAAGAAGATAAGCACATTAGAGTCTCTAGTTTGAGAAACAGACGCCTCACAGGTACCCAACTGGCATCTTCATTAAATAGTACCCGCAAAACACCAGTGTCAACATCTACAGTGAAGAGGCGGCTGCGGGATGTTGGGCTTCAGGGCAGAGTGGCAAAGAAAAAGCCATATCTGAGACTGGCCAATAAAAGAAAAAGATTAAGATGGGCAAAAGAACACAGACATTGGACAGAGGAAGACTGGAAAAAAGTGTTGTGGACGGATGAATCCAAGTTTGAGGTGTTTGGATCACAAAGAAGAACGTTTGTGAGACGCAGAACAAATGAAAAGATGCTGGAAGAATGCCTGACGCCATCTGTTAAGCATGGTGGAGGTAATGTGATGGTCTGGGGTTGCTTTGGTGCTGGTAAGGTGGGAGATTTGTACAGGGTAAAAGGGATTCTGAATAAGGAAGGCTATCACTCCATTTTGCAACGCCATGCCATACCCAGTGGACAGCGCTTGATTGGAACCAATTTCATCCTACAACAGGACAATGACCCTAAACACACCTCCAAATTGTGCAAGAACTATTTACAGCAGAAGCAGGCAGCTGGTATTCTATCGGTAATGGAGTGGCCAGCGCAGTCACCAGATCTGAACCCCATTGAGCTGTTGTGGGAGCAGCTTGACCGTATGGTACGCCAGAAGTGCCCATCCAACCAATCCAACTTGTGGGAGATGCTTCTAGAAGCGTGGGGTGCAATTTCACAAGCTTACCTCAACAAATTAACAGCTAGAATGTCAAAGGTGTGCAATGCTGTAATTGCTGCAAAAGGAGGATTCTTTGACGAAAGCAAAGTTTGATGTAAAAACAATGTTATTTCAAATACAAATCATTATTTCTAACCTTGTCAATGTCTTGACTCTATTTTCTATTCATTTCACAACGCATGGTGGTGAATAAGTGTGACTTTTCATGGAAAACACAAAATTGTTTGGGTGACCCCAAACTTTTGAACGGTAGTGTATACATAAAAAAGAAAATTACCCACTGCCAACGCCAACCAAAACCATCTCCATATGCGCCCTGTAATCCAACAATATACAAATTATATATCAAAACATCCAAAACAAAATGAAGAACCCATTTCCATACTTTACATTAGCGTAAATATACTAATTTTAAAAATAAACAACTATAAATTTAGGGGAAAAAAATCATTTTTTTAGCCTTTCACCCCCAATAAAGCTATAAAAGTGGGAAAAAAGTCTGTGAAAAAAAAAGATATTAAAAATAGGCCTATATGTGATGAAAAGAAAGAAGCAAAAATAATTTTGGTAGCTGAAGAAAAAAAAAATAGGGCAGTAAAACCACCACATGGGTAAAATCTCTAAAAAGTGTCTGGTTGTTTAAGACCAAAACACCCTGGTCCTTAAGGGGTTAATTTAACTTTCACTTTTATACTGTGCATAGGGCACAATGCATAAATACCTTTTTATATGTGTACAACAGCAGCAACCAATTACCCTTGGTACATAGTTACATTACATAAATAACTGGACAGTTTGTGAATAAATATCTTGCGAGAATAGTTACCAGAGGCATTTTCCAAATAGATGTTTATGGCATCTTTGTAGTATAATTTTATAGTATCATTTAGACAAACTTGCTTAAATCACTGTTTCTAAAAAGTCTGCCACACAATAAAACGTTGATGAGCAAGATAAGAAGTCAAATGGTTTCTGGGCAATCTGCAGTATTACAGCTCACATATTGCAATAAAGAAGTTTAGATTACAAGGAGAAAAATAAGCATAGGTTATGCTAAAGTATGCAATGCTATACACTTGGTAGTTACTGCAGAGAAGTAAGCTTAATCTGTTGACTGCCATTCATGTAAGAATTATATCTTGACAGCAATGAGCTTTAAAATACTGGATAATTTTTACAATATGCTGGTTTAGGTAGTTCAATAACTTTGGGTTGTAATATTTCTGTACATGTGAATGGAAGGGTTAAAATAGTCCATTACATTTTAATTTTATAGTATTTCTTTGTTATTTAATCCCTGAATGTATAGATATGGCAATGTTTAACCGAACTTTCTTTTCTTTAATCAAATTTTTATTAGTATTTTATAACCACACATTACATTTTACAATCCTCCCTTGGATAGTATGAATTTATCACATCTAACCATTGTGAGACATACAGATAACTGATTCTTAGTGATTCTATCCTAAATATTTAGTTGGGAAGAATGATAGACAAAGGAAATAATCATGAGCCACTTTTCAAATCAATACCAAACATTGAACGTAGATGAAAGGTTTAGGGTAGAGGAACATAGGAATAATGAATAGGGAGAAGGGGATGGGATGGGGGGGGAGGGAGAGGGGGGAGGAAATGGAGACTTCACTGTGTTATATGCAAAGTATTCTTTAGTCGAAAACAAATCCAACATACCCGTATTCTACTCTTAGGAATGAGTAAAGAAACCACAACTTGGTCTGGGTCTGTGTCTCAGCCTGCTGTGTCAATTCCGCACCTCAACTCTGCCAGGGACCTCATATCTGCAAGAATTTCTCGTCCGTACCCTTCATCCAACTGTTTAGTTCCTCTAGGTTGTATATCAAGTCAACCTTCTCCTTCCATTAAGTCAATGTCGGGGGTGTTTTTTGAAGCCAAAGAAGAGGATTCAGGGCTTTGGCAGCGTCTACCAGGAAGGCAATCAACCTGTTCTTTAAAGGATAGAATAATCTAGAAGGTTTCCAAATGAGGACCATCTCTGGGGAAATGATCAAGGATAGAGAAAGTTTTCTCAGCTTTCCCTCCACACCCTGCCAAAAGTGGCCCAAAGACAGGTATTGCTACCAAATATGAAGAAAAAAACCGTCTTCCCCATCACATCTCCAACATCTTCCGTGTGGGGCTTGTTTATACGCATAAAGCCACTGCGGAGTCTTGTACCTCCCCCCCCCCCCTAATTTGTAATGACTTTCTTGTGCCAGGACGCAAGGGGATAAACCAAAGGACGTTCTCAGAATTAGCCTTCTGTCCCTCAAGAGAGAGATTCCCAGTTTCTTCTAACAGGAGATTAGAAAGTAGGCTTTGATAACCCTGGAGGAGAAATGAAGCATTTACATACATTTGCGATTTTCCTTGTATTACTATTACTCTTACTCAAAGCTTTTTCAAATTGCCTCAGAAGGTTAGTAGATTTGTACCGCTTAAGGACTTCCTCCAACACTTTGTTTATATGGGCTTGTTGCAAAAAAGGAAAAATTCTGAAGAGGCAGAAGTACCTGTAGAATGGCTGAGGTTTCCTCATGAGCCAAAGCCTGTAGGTCACTAATATTCAAACCCTCGAATTTCCTCCAGATCATTGTTTAACCTAATGTTTAAGGCATTATGATAACTTTCTGTGTTTTTTTTACCCTGTGAATTAGTTTAGATTCGTTTCTTTCTGTTAAGAGAATAATAGCTTTTGAATAGCTTCTGATAAGATTACTTGTCACAGAAAGTCATCAAAATTAAGGTAAACTTTGCCACATCTGTACTACACGTTCAGATGACTTTTTAGAATAAGCTACCTCAATATATGTGCATACTTGAGCAATAATATTATTTCTAAATAGAGATGAGCGAGCGTACTCACTAAGGCAAATTACTCGAGTGAGTATTGCTGTTTTTGAGTACCTGCCCGCTCGTCCCAAAAGATTCAGGGGGCGGCGAGGGAGAGCAGGGAGGAACGGGAGGGGGGGAATCTCCCTCTCTGCCCCCCCCCCACTTCCCCATGCTCACTCCCGTAACTCACCACTCACCCCCGCCGACCCCTGAATCTTTTGACATGAGCCGGCATGTACTCGAAAATGCCAATACTCGCTCGAGTAATTTGCCTTAGCGAGTACGCTTGCTCATCTCTATTTCTAACCATTATATGCTTTCTATTCTGCATGTTTCACCAGCTTTCCCCTCTGTAGGCTGTATATCTAATTTTCAGTAAGCTTCAACAGCATCTTGATGTGAGTCACTTTCCTTCTTCTCTCCTCTTAACAGACTTCTATAAAGTGCATGAGTTAAAAGGGTTGTCCAAGTTGTTATTTTATTTTAACCCCATTCCCACCCCATGACGTAAGGATACGTCATGGGAGGCGGGTACTTCCCGCAAAATGATGTACCCTTATGTCATGGGGATAGCGTGAGATCATAGCAGATCTCGCTCTATCCCGCAGCTGGAGCCGGCTGTCACTAGTAGCCGGCGTCCCGCTGCAACAGCAGGGGCATTGGAGATGTGCCCCTCCCCCACTGTTAACCTCTTCCCTGCCACGATTTATGTAGATCACGGCAGGGAAAGGGTTCACAGAGGGAGCGCGCTCTATGTCCTCCCTCTGTGTCTCCAGCCGGCTCTCGCAATGTTATCGTGAGAGCCCGGCTGGTTGCTATGGCAAGAGGACGCTGGATACCGGTGTCCTGTACTACCATAGCCTATGATCGCTATAGTAAGCGATAAGGCATGGCAGGGAAGAAGCCCTGCCATGCATTATCGCAGCGATCTGAAGTGCTACAGTAAAAGTCCCTCAGAGGGACACAAGTGTTGTAAAAAAAAGAGAAAAATAAAGTTCAAAAAATAAAAATGCTTTTTCTCATATTAGCATAACAAAATGTAAAAAAAATTAAAAACCCCACATATTTGGTATCAACGTGTCCATAACGACACGTACAATACATTGAACATGCTTTTTATCCTGCATGGTAAAAAGCGTTTAAAAAAAATGCTAAAAAACTGAGGCAAAATGCTAATTTTTAGCATTTTGCCTCCCATAAAAAGCAATAAAAGGGTTTTTATTGTGGAAAAGTGGAAAAACCTAAAAAAAATTTAAGAATTTTGGTATCATAAAAAAAATAATAAAAGTTTTACAATGTAGTCTATGTACCCAAAAATGGTACCAAAAAAATCTACAGTTCGCGATGCAAAAAACAAGCCCTTATACTGCTACGTCGACTGAAAAATAAAAAAAAGTTATGGCTTTTGAAAAATGGAAATGGAAAAATACCAAAAATTGCTTGGTCCTCAACGCCAAAATAGGCCATGTCATTAAGGGGTTAAAACCCGCATTCCTCATGCAATAGCATAACTAACCAGGAAATGCACAGTTCTCTCCGTTTTGTCCTGCGCCACCACTCTGGCTCTTCCCTCTGAAATTATGTTTACAGTCTGCCCCAGCCCGTTTACGAGATGTTACAGGCTGCTGCAGTCAACGAAAGAGCTGAAAAATCAGACTCTGAGCTCTTTCATAAACAGGCAGGACGACAGCTTGTAGACAAACAACAGGAGCAGGGGCACCATGAGTGGGGAGAGGTCAGTATATGCTGGTTAGTTATGTTACTACATGGCAAATGGGGTTTACACATAAAATAACAGCTCAGACAACCCCTCTAAAGGCCCATTTACATGTAATGATTATAGCTCAAACTTCCTTGAAACAACATCATGCACTTTCGTGTGAACGATGATTTTCGTGTGAACTTAAAATCCATTTTTGAGCTAGTGAGAAATAAAGTATTTCTCACTAGACCGCAGGCTGTTATCTCCGCGGGAGACAGCAGATAACATTGTATTCTGCCGAGAGCCGCACAGCTGGGCATGTGATTAATTATATACTGGGCTCTGCAAACAGCTGCTGGAGGCCCTTTTTCATGCAAGTGAATAAGATAAAGTGTTGATGCAAATAGATCACAAAATCTTTCAATCTTTCAGTAGTTTGAAAGATTATCTTTGTGTGTAAATAGGCCTTAACACCCTCCTCAACTATCTGTGATCTTTCTTGCTATCTGTGTTAATAGAGAAAGACTTCACATGAAAACAGCAGTATATAGAAAATCAAACTGAAGGTAGACTCCTTAGTAGCCAGCACTTTAAAGGGAATTTTTTAGTGCAAAAATTTAACATTATAATATTACCAAAGTTTGTCTTAAAGTGCATGGACAAATTCAAGTATTAAATATTAAATTGACAAAATAAATAATGTTTGTTTTCATTATTAAACTAGCTAACTTTGCCCAGAGTGTATTAATGAATTCATCCTTTTCAAATGCCATTGTGAACAAACTAGTTGGACTTTTCATCCAATTTTCTGAAAATCAATTTTGGATTGAAAGCGCTAACCATTAAATGAGAATTAATTCAAACAATAGGTAACAAGGCACAAATCTCTTGACGAACTACTGTAAATAAAGCCACAGGTACAGAATTTTATAGTCTATCTACATCTCTTTTAGAACCAAACAGCAGCATTGCCAGTAATAGGTTAAAAGGGTGCATAAAACATATGAAGCTATTGCTCTTACACTAAAAAAAAAATTGGAAAGATTTTAGACAACTATTGCCAATAGCCTAGCATTGTATTTGTATGGGGGTTCCGGATACAGAATCAATATATTGCTGTACAGCAATCTAGAAAATGGTTTATCATAGAGTAAACAATTCAATACACCCAGTATCTGATATAGTAACACAATTAAAAACAGTTAAATTCGTGTTTTTGTCCATTTTAGGCTAAATGCGATGTTGTAAGGCCTGGGTTATTTTCACAATCTTAATATGTAAAAGAAAATTAGAATGGTCTTTGCTGATATTAAACACATATTTTATACTTAATTACCTAAATGACAACTTTAATGAGACCACATAAAAGCTATTAGCTTGTTCGACATAATTTCAATCAGCATGTATCAGACATGATTAGTTTTGACGCTCTGGGGTATAAAATTAATATTTCAAACACTTCTTTCAATTTAAAAAAAATCCAAGGTAACTAAAGTATAAGCTAAAAAAATAAAGTATATTTTATCTCTATAGCTGTAGATGTAATTATTTTATTGTTCTTGAGAATTGAATTTGTCATTTAATTGGTGTTGCACAGTGCATAGTGATAACCCCCTGAGATATGATAACTCAGTAGGTTTGCCTGCAGTCTATTGCAAAATTACTGATAACATCCAAACTAACTTGCACTAATAGAAAAAAACTCAGGGATGTACAGTAACTGCAGTGGGTGCAAAGGCTACTATTACACCTGGGCTCTGGAGCCTGATAGACCCAAACAGTCCCATTTCCCCTATGTAAATGGTAGGAGAGCATCATGCTACGCATTGAGTCCCAGGAATGCCAAGTTATACCTCTGAGTGAAACTACGTACCCTTAAAGGGGTTGATTAAGATGGTGGATTCCCGACCACCTCATTAGGTGTTATGGAAAAAGCCAAGAATGGCAGTCTTATTCTGTTACCATAATTCACATTGAAGTGCATAGGAGTTATGAAAAAAGTGTAGAACAGCTCATTATGCTGTTTGCACAACTCCCATATTATGCAAATAGTGTAGTGCACTTCCATTCACTTCAATGGGACTTACTCAAACAGTGTAAGGCTGCCACACTCTGCTGTTTCCCTAACATCTGGTGATGTGGTTGGGAATCTAATGGCAGGTTTCTCATCCCATCCAGTAAGGGCTGAGATGGAACAACCCCTTCAACCATGTTCAATTGTTTGTTGCTATATGTCACAGTGTTCCAGGCTAAAAAATTTACCTAGAAGCCATTGGCTTGTAAGCTGAAGAAATTTTTGTTGCAACATCTATCTATCTATCTATCTATCTATCTATCTATCTATCTATCTATCTATCTATCTATCTATCTATCTATCTATCTATCTAACTATCTATCTATCTCTCTATCTATCTAATCCATCAGCTCCAAATAAAGTTGGTGGTTCAAACGAATGTATTACCAAATAACTGGTCACTGATCACAGTATATTTAATAACAAAATGGTACACAGGAAAACAAGAGGATTCTGGCTCTAAATTAGAATGGACAGACTCTTTGGAAGGGTAATTGTTCTTTTTTTCATTATCTTAGTGATCCATGCTTTTTACAAATGAATTCTGGCAAGCATGCCGTTTCACCACTTCATGTATCCTTTCACTTGTCAACTGCCATTTCTGCTTTAATGAATTTATAGGTTTCATTACATTTGTAGTCTGGTCACCCCATGTTCTATAGACATACTGGAAAATAAAAATAATACATGATATCAACTCATTTTGCATATTCAGATAAGTTATTTTAATACGTTGTGCTTCAAGAACGTGGGCGAAACTGCAAGTCTTGTCACAAATATTGTTAACATCAATCATAAAGACGTTAACATCAATCATAAAGACGCTGAATTTTAAGCGGAAAAGGAACTTGCAAAACGTTTTTCTTTATCTTGATTCAGGATTCCTTCATTCCTACAATAGAGCACAGAGTGAAAATTCTTGTACCAGAGGAGATTCTTTCTGCTATGCTCTTTGTGTTGCTAGAAAGGCACAAAGAACAGGAGGAACAGATGAGACAACTGCTTTAAGCACATTTCTCTGACGTCATTGTCAGTTTTCAAACCCACTGAACCCTAACCTGAAAAACTAAGTTGAATATATTTACTACACTAACATCAACCAGCACCAACTTTAATATTATAGCATGTAAAGAACATGACTATAGGCCTATAGATCAAGGGCAATATTTATCTTGTTCTTAAAAAGGCCATCTGGGTTTGGAAATCCCTATTCATATGGCCTGTTAGGATATTTTAATGCTTAGGACATCTACAAAACTACCTCGTAGACAAGTAAGCGCGCTACCATCTTGAAAGAAAACAATGCTCTTTCCTACTATACACATAAAGGGCTGTTAAACACTGCCATAGCTCATGGGTTCCCAACTGGATGACCCACTCTGTTCAGACCAGCGTTGCCAAGTTTCCAGAAATTCCTGGATGGTCCGTGAAAATAGGGAGTGTTGACGAAAAATATTAGATGTCTTAGTGAATTTTTTAAGGCTGTTGGTACTTGAGCAAGTTATTATAACTTTTACTGCCCTTTTACAGCTCACAGTATATACTGGTAATAAGTTCATATCAGTATCTAATGTATGAACATGTATCATTTATAATCCTTATAATTCAGTGAAGTTTTCTGACATGTCCTTAAGAAATATCAGCTGTCCATGATTTTTGATAAGCTGTCCAGGAAATCAAAAAATTCAGGTTGGCAACCCTGGTCCAGGTAAGGAGGGGAGCAGTGCCATTTTCAAGCTGCGCAGTCCCGAGGCTACTCAACTTCGACCCCGATTCTAACTCATGGGTTGTGCCATCCTTATTGTGCATTGAGCCTTCCCTGTCTCCTATGATTATTAGCACTGCCCTCCTCTTCACGGTGCAGAAGGAAGAAGAAGAAAGAGCCAAAACACTGGTCCATACAAGTACTATCGAATTGGCGCTGTGCTGCATGTCCCCTCAGCACTTTCCTCCTGCAGTATCCTACTAGGCAGTAAATGTAATTTACTTTTACTCATTAGTACCCCTTTCTGACTCATCTTTAATGGGAGCACGTTACATTTCACAGCACCAGGAATTAAGTTATGGTGCTGTTAGGGTATGTGACAGGGAGGTGGATATTGTATTTTTTATATCCACCCGCTCCCTGGTTTCAGCAGTGTTGCCCTCTAAAAATCATGTGTCGCAGAAAAATCAGAATCAGAGGGGGACCCTGCTAATGCTGAAACTAGGCAGCTGTTGAATATAAAAAATACATCATCTGACTCCCTGTTGCATCCCCTAATTGCACCTTAACTAAGTTTATGGTGCTGTGGGGATGTGACAGATTCCCTTTAAGTCCACTTTCAGATGAGTGCATTATAGACGAGTGTCAACTGACCCAACTTAAAGCAAAATAGACTCTTATGATGCTGTGAGTTTGAGTCAGTTGACCCGCAGCCAAGTTAGAACCACCGTCCATCATACAGGCGCAAAAATGAACCCTTTACACTTGTCTGAAAACAGCGTAAGGATGGGTTCCCATAGCACAGTAAATATAATAAGCCATGGTTTTATCAACAAAGGCAGCGCTCCTAAGGTCAGGAAGTATGGAATGAAAATGCACTAAAGGAGTAATGGAGGGTGACTTATCTGGTGTGATTGGGCCACCCCTTAGTGAAGAGGCTTAAAAAAGGTGTTAGGATTTCCCGAAATGCATTGCCCAGTAATGTCTATGTCTGTAATTGTTGCATGTTTGTGTATGGGCTAATTTTGCGGTAATCACAATGCAGTCACAAGCCTGTCCACCTGCCAATCTTGCCGATAATGCTGGCAAGATCATGAGGCCACTGGCTGATGCATTTGGGCAGAATTTTGCCTGCATTGTGGATACTGCAATATTAGCCCATTCCCTTAGGCTGGGTTTCCATGTTGCGGTAACCATATGCAACCAAGATCCTGCCCATGTTCAGGGGCTGATAATATTGCCATTTTACTGTCAAAATCTCCCAGCCATTAGCTACTGTGAGATGGTAGGTTTTGGGCTGCATGTGGTTATTGGAGGTTGGAAACCCAGCATAACTCACAGACACAGAGCATAAGTGTTGCACACCTATATACAGCCATCATAAAACTATGGCTCAGTGCATTTCTTGATCATTTGTCATGGGGATAAAAGTTATAGAAGCGACATAACCCTTAAATTTCTCGCTTGTTTTTTCTTTCACACCTAAACAGCATTTACAAGCAATGCAATGATTATAATCACTGCACAGATCGCTGTTAATCCCTGAGCAAATCATCATAAAAGCATCACCTCACATTACATTTTGTGCTGCACTGTGGTACTTGTTTGGCATGCCAGGGAAAGTATTTTGTGTTGGACTGTGGCATTTGGCCTGTCTGGGGACATATTTTGTGCTGCACTGTGGTATTTGTTTGCATCTGGGGAGGTATTCTGTGCTGTAATATGATATTTGGCACGTCTGAAGAGATTTTCTTTTAGCTTTTGGAATTTTTTTTCTCTATTGAAACTGTTTTTAAGAAAAATGAATAAGTAACATTACAATCTTTACAAACTTAAGAGGTGACGATTCAAGTCTATATCATAGACTTGGAGAAATATTCTCATAGCATTAAAGAGAAGGTAGACCTTTAAAATGAACATGTAGGGAAGGGAGGGACAAAAAGGGAAGGGAGGAAGAAAGGGAAGGAAGGAAGGCAAGGAGGGAAGGAAGAAAGGAATAAGTTACATTACAAACATTGCAAACTTGGGAGGTAACGATCCAAGTCTATATCATAGATTGGGTAGACATATCGCGATAGCATTAAAGAGAATCTAAACCTTAAAAATTGACATGTAGGGAAGGGAGGGAGGGCAGGAAAGGAGGGAGGAAAGGAATGGAAGGAATGGAGAGAGGGAAGGAAGGAAGGAAGGAGGGAGGCAGGTTGAGAGAGAGGGAAGGAAGAAAGGGAGGGGAAGGGAATAAAGGAAAGGGGGAAGGGAGGGAAGGAAGAAATGATAGAAGGGAGGAAGGGAGGGAAGGAAGGAAGGAATAAGTTCCATTACAAACTTTACAAACTTGAGAGGTTCATAGACTTGGTAGACATATCGTGATAGCATTAAAGTAAATGTAAACCTTTAAAATTAACATGTAGGGAAGGAAGGGAAGGAAGGGAGGGAGGAAAAGGAGGGAAGGAAGGAAGGAAAGAAGGAAGGAAGGTTGGATGGAAGCAAGGGGAAGGGAAGGAGAGGGAAGGAAGGGGAGCGAGGATGGAAGGAAGGGAGAGAGGAGGGAAGGAAGGGAGGGGAGAGGGAGAGAAGGAAGGGAAGGAAGGAAGGAAAGGATGGAAGGATGGAAGGAAAGGATAGAAGGAAGGAAGGAAGGAAGGAAGGAAGGGAGATAAGGAAGGAAGTCACTTCCATGTAGCCTGCAGGCCCAGCATGGGCATCACATCCCTGTTAACAGGGCAATATTTAATCAAAAATGATATTCCAAAAAGAACAAACGATGGGGCAAGATCACCAAATATAAAAAAGATACCCTTGAAGCTGCAACCCCTCAGGCATGTATCAGGAATAGCATTGTTTATTTTAGCAAGCCTAGCAGGAGTTAGGTACCAATGCATGACTATTTTCTGCCATGACTCCCGATGCCTGATTCCATGTGAGACATTTTACAACAAGAGAGAGCTGTCCTCCAGTCTTCTAATGGATATCGTTGTTTAAAATCTTGCTCCTATAGTTGCATATGGGACTATTTAGTTTCAGATGCTAATGAGGTCAACGAATGGCCAAGCGCTGCCTGTGTTTCGCTGAGTGCGGTGACCAATCACAGGCAGTACTCAGCTGTCATTCAATGAATGCCTGAGTGCTGCCTGTGATTGGCTGAGTGCTCAGCCAATCAGATACAACCTTTTCAGCAGGTGGAGGTTTTAAAGAGATTCAGAGCAGTGCAGGGAGAAGACACGCTGGATGCACCTGAGCCCCAGCAGCTGAGGAGAGGTGAGTATTTTTATTTATTTTTAACCCATTCTACATAAGATTTTCAGGGAAGGGCTTATATTTCAAGCCCTGCAGGGCTTGTCAGCAGCCCATTGCTTTCAATGGGACTGCAAAAGCGCCAGTCCTATTGAAAGTAATGGGAGAATGTCGGAATCCTCTGCCACAGCTGTGACAGCTGTAGCAGGGGATTCATTACTGCCTGCAGGGATGAAGAAATCCTCTGCCACAGCTTTCACAGCTGTAACAGCTGTGGCAGACGATACTTTACTCCCTGCGGGGATGAAGAAATCCTCTGCCACAGCTGTGATGGCTGTGACACCTGTGGCAGCGGATTCTTTACTCCCTGTGAAGAGTCACCATGTCACTGAACAGTGCTGTCACAGTGTTCAATGACAAGGGGACACCCCGCGGGGAATATTTAGACGGCAGTGGGGGAGAGGTGAGTATATATAGGGATGATTTTCAGGGAAGGGCTTATATTTCAAGCCCTTTCCTGAAAATCACTGCAGGGGTTGCTGGCATCCTATTGCAGCAGCTGCGGTCCTATTGAAAGCAATGCTGCGCGGACCTGCATTCACACATGTTTGTGCACGTACATGGGTCCGCGGTTTTCTGCACACCTATGTACACACATGCACATGCTCGTGTGAATACACCCTTATGTAGCTTTTTTTTTGCTGTACTACTTTTATTTTTTTTTAAGACATTTTTTTACATTTTTTTTCTGCCACCATCTTCATTTTATTTTTTTGTCCATATAATTGTGCAAGAGCTCATTTCTTATGGGATGTCCTGTAGTTTGCCTTTGTAATACATATGACTTTTTGATGACTTTTTATTGCATTTTTTCTTAGAGACAGAATGACCAAAAAAAGCACATTTCTGGCGTTCTTAATTTTTTTTCGGACGACGTTCATCGTGCGGGGTAAATAATGCATTACTTTGATAGATTGGACATTTACAGACCCAGTGATACTAAACATGTATTTTTGTTTTATGATTTTGATTCTTTTATTTAGGGCTCAGTCAGGCAAGTGTTTGTTTTTGCGCAATACGCATACGCCCCAAAATTTGCATGACCGAAGAGGGCATCCAACTGAAAAAACACACTTGGCTGTGTTCAAAATATGCACATAAAGTGCGGTGCCCGCTATTACCTGCTGTGGCTGTGACAGCTGCAGCAGGGGATTCCTTGGATGTGAAACCTATGGATGCTATCACATCCAGGGGTTTCACCTTGTAGTCAATTGGGCCAGCAGCAGCAACGCCAACCCTATTGAGAACATACAGAGAAGATCGCGGTCCTCTGGCACAGCTGTGACTGCTGTGACTGAGGATTTCTTCATCTCTGCGGGAAGTCCCCTCATCACTGAACACTGTGACAGCACTGTCACAGAGTCCAGTGACAAGGGGGCTCCCCGCAGGGGTGAATAATTACCCTGCCACAGCTGAGACAGCTGTGGCACAGGAGCGCAATGTTCTCCCATTGCTTCTGCAGCCCCATTGAAAGCAATGGGTTGCCGGCAACCCCTGCAGTGTATTTTGGGGAAGGGTTTTAAATATAAGACCTTCCCTAAAAATCATCCCTTGAATGTATAAAAAAATATATACCCACCTCTCCGCCGCTGTCGGGGCTCAGCTTCAATGAATGGCTGAGCGCTGCCTCTGATTAGCTGAGCACAGGGATCAATCACAGGCAGCATTCAGCTGTCATTCAATGGCTGAGTGCTGCCTTTGATTGGTCACAGCGCTAAGCCAATCAAAGGCAGCCCTTTCAGCAGGTGGGGATTTTAAATCCCCACCTGCTGAAAGCACTTCAGAGCAGTTCAGGAGGACAAGCGGCTGGACGTGCCTGAGCCCTGGCCACGGCGAAAAGGTGAGTATATATATATTATTTTTTTTACACATTCTAGGGATGATTTTCAGGGAAGGGCTTTAAATATAAGCCCTTCCCTGAAAATCATCCATAGAATATGTAAAAAAAAATAAATAAATACTCACCTCTCCTCAGCTGCTGGGGCTCAGGTGCATCCAATAGTGTCTTCTCCCTGAACTGCTCTGAATCTCTTTAAAATCCCTGCCTGCTAAAAGGGCTGTATCTGATTGGCTGAGTGCTCAGTCAATCACAGGCAGCACTCAGCCATTCATTGATAATCACTGCAGTGGTTGCTTGCATCCCCAGTGCTTTCAATGGGGCTGCAAAAGCGCCAGCCCCATTGAAAGCAGTAGGAGAACATCACACTCCTGTGCCACAGCTGTGACAGCCATGGCAGGGGAATTCTTCATCCCAATGAGGAGTCCCCTTGGCATTGGACACTGTGACAGTTTTGTCACAGTGTCAGTGATGAGGGGACTCCCCACGGAGAAGAAGAAATCCACTGTCACAGCTGTGGCAGAGGATCGCGATATTCTCTGTATGTTCTCAATGGAGTCGGCGCTGCTGCCGCCGGCCCCATGACCACAAGGTCAAGCAAACTAATTTGAGCAATAATTGTTCCTTGTGACTGCGAAAAAATCACTCACTTGTCCTTCACAGTTGTTTAGGCTGACTTTTGGCTAACTGGCTTCTCGTCCTGTGTAAATGTTTCCCACTCAGCGCTTCCCATAGGGGGTGAAGAGCTGAGCGAGAAGCATGTGAGCCAGTGGCAAGTCTTTCAGTTTTAGTGCTCTGCACGAGCGCTGACGACCTTAGCGGTGATAACCATAATAACAGCCCAGAGCAAGAGTGACCTTCTGCCTGGGAAAATGTCTTTTGGCAGTTGTATATAATAAAGGTGATTATTTTAAAAAAGCTTCAGTCATTGATCCCTCTTCAGAGGGAATAAAGGGATCAGCAGAGAATACTGTTAGAGGTAAGTAAGGAAGATTGCTTGCTTACACATCTGAGTTCAAAACAACCCTGGAATATTAGACAAATTATCTTACAAGTTGTTGGGCTATGGATCCGAGTCTGTCTATTTGCAAAAAAGTACCAGCACTCTCAGGAAGTCTATCATTGCATTATAGGAGACGCAACCAAAGTAATTCCCTGACCAGTGATTGTGTATGTTTAAAGGTGTGCAGCTAATATTTCAAGTTTCTGTTCTCTAGGCAGCTGTTTGATTCATGCATATGTATCATTCCTTTACAGACACTGGAGCTTATTTACTAATACTGTCTAAGGTCTCGTTTAGACGAGCATTTTTTTGGGCGCACCAGTAGGCGCATCAAAAAAATCGCTTGCATGTGTCAAAATCGCGTGACATGGTAAAGTGTCATACACAGAAAACACCAGCTTAATGCACATGAAAATCGCCCATTTGCTGAAGCAACTGCACTTTAAAAAACACAGCTGCTCCAGGAGGAGAGAGCGAAAAAGGGCTTCAGGATTTCCCCATAGCAGGAAGAGAGAGTGGAGCTATGGGGGATTAACCAATAGCAGGAGAAATGGAACGGGGCTATTGAATAAAATAGGTCCTATTTTTGTGCGGGGTATGTTCGTCTCACAACGCACAAAACTCGCACGATTTTATCGCCCATGTGAAAACACCCTTAGTTAAATAAAATCCCTGCACCACTGGTATTAAATGTATTTTAAAATATAATTCCTTTTGAAGCTGTCTGAAGTTAAAACATTAAAGTAGATGCTTTAACTTTAAAAAGATGTGCTTTAACTTCTTGAGTTTTTGATCAAGAACCTTTTTATTTGATAATGATTTCTGGCATGAAGAGTAAATGTGCTGATTTAATGAGAAACTGATTTGAGCAGGAATAATGGCACAGAGGCTGGGTGGATGTTATTTGTTACTGATTAATACAAGTTTCATCAAAAGCGCCGGTAGCCGCATGTTTAGCCTTTAATAACCTTCACAGTTCATTATAAATTTCTATATTTAATTTAAAAAAAGAAAGGCAGATTAACATTTATAAAAAAAAGTATTAAACATTGATATTTTTTATAATTAAAGATTTTAAGATAGCTTAGAAGTATTAAGTTATAGTAATAAATATGTAGGGAAAGATTACTTAAAGCAAGAACTTCTAATATGGTATAAAAGTGTACAGTACCTGCTGTATATGATGTATATTATTTTAGATAGATAGATAGATAGATAGATAGATAGATAGATAGATAGTCAGTCATGGCTAGCGGCATTCCCAACTTACTTCTGTCATCAAATATAAATATGTCAACAGCACTCACCTACAGGACTGAACACGGTGGACTACTAAATGATGCAAGCCACAGGAAGGGTCTTACCTAGACCCAAAGTGCAATCAATATAAATAAAGAGCAGGCAGCATCAATGGTGCGATTTCATTCCCAAGGGGACAACTTTATTCCTCAGCAAACCACAACAGCAACATTTCGACCCCTGGCTGGAGTCAGGCATGGCTAGTGCTACTACGAGGGGGTACTGATAAGTATTGAGCCTTACCAAGATAAACGTGAGCTAGGAAGCTGTAAATTGCAGGGTATACATGTCTATTTGTCTATATTCAATAATGTGAAAATCAACTACCTATGATTTTAACTTTTTTTAGTCTAGTCCAAAGTGAACATGGCAACATTTCCAAAGATGTTCAGTGTGCAAGAGCATAGGACCATAATCAAGTTCCTGTTTATCAAAAAAAAGGTGCAAAGCAGATCCATGAGGAAATGTCACAAAGTTTGGGTGGCAGTGGCCCTTCATATGCAACAGTTAAATGGTGGGTTGTAGATTTTAAAACTGGCCATTTCGGTGTTGAAAGCGAGGAACCCAGTGGAAGGCCTGTCTTTGTTTCCTTCCCTGCAAATGTGAAAGCCATCCATGACATGATGATGGAGGACCGTTGAATATCAGCCAAAAGTATTGCTACACATCTAGGGATATCATGTAAAAAGATTGGTGCCATTATCCACAATGACTTGGGAATGAGAAAACTTACAGCCAAGTGGATTCCAAAACTTTTGACAACCAAACAGAAGAGGAGATGAGTGCAGACAACGGTGTCTGTTTTGAAACATTTTGCAAGAAAAAAGTCAGATATCCTGGACAAACTGGTAACTAGTGATGAGACATGGATCGATTGTTATGATCCAGAGACAAAGGAACAGTCTAAGGAATAGAGGCACAGTGGTTCCCCAGGCCAAAGAAGTTCTGTGTGCAAGTTTAGCGCAGAAACAAATGGCAACCATTTTTGGGGATAAGAGGGGAATTTTACTCGTGGACTACCTCTCAAAGGGTTCAACCATCAATGCAACATATTACTGTTCGTTATTGACAAAGCTGAGGCTAAATAGTAAGGATAAAAGTAGAGGAAAGTTCTCCAATGGTGTCTTCCTGTTGCATGACAATGCCCCATCACACACTGCAGGTGCCAGGAATGCAAAAATTACCTTGTTAGGCTTTCAACTGATGCCCCATCCACCCTATTTACCTGAACTGGCTCCATCTGACTATCATATGTTCCCCAATCTGAAAAAAACACCAAAAGGGACAACGGTTTGGGAGTGTTTTGAAGGCAGTCCTGCAAATGAGTGGTTTGACCAGCAGTCGGAAAATTTCTATTTATAGGGACTTAAAAAGCTGCAGGAGAGATGTCACAAGTGCATTGACATCCTTGGGGAATGTGTAGACTGTTGTGGAAGTTTCAGCTTCCTAGCTCATTTTTTTCTGGGTAAGGGTGCCTGCACACGAACGGAATTTCCAGCGCGTTATTTTAGGCACATTATCTGCCCCAGACCGCAGCCAATATACTCCTATGAGGATCCGCAGTTGTCCCCAGACGGACGGATTTGTATTGCGTTTTTTCACGCGCGTGAAAACATCTGCGACCTGTTCTAATTTGGGTCGGATTCTGCGCGTGAAGCCTCCAATACAAGTGAATGGGTGCGTTTTTTCACGCAGTACATCCGCAGTGCAGCTGCGGATGGAGTCACTGGTTGCTATGACTACAGGAAGTAGGCATGGTAGGAGGCGTCCCAACACACAGCACAGAGCATCACAGGCAAATTTGTAGAGGGAGATAGGTAGTATTTCTTGCCAATGCAGGATCTAAGAATGCAAAATCTGTAGTAATGAATTCGGCTGCCTGCAGACGAGCGGGTCGAATCCGGCTGCGAGAATTCTCGCCGCGGGACCCGACCCGAGAGCCTGCAGTGACGAGCGCGTACTCACCCGCGCCTGGCGGCCCCGGCTCTTTTATGTGCCAGCTGCCGCGCAGCCGGTGCATGCGCAGACCGTAGCCGGAGGCCGGGTGAGTGCGAGCCCCGCACAAAAATAGGACAGGCCGCGATTTGTTTGCCGCGCGAGATTTCGCGCGGCCAAACCACGGCCGTCTGCATAGGAGTGCGTATTGTAATGCACTCCTATGCAGACTTTCAGTGGCGGAAATCCCGCGGGAAATACCGCCGCGGGATTTCCGCCCGTGTGCAGGCGGCCTTCCTCTTGTGAATTTTTTTGCAGTGACTGAAATAAAGTCACGCTGGAGAAGCGCCTGAAAAACGTTACATGGATCAACCATGCCCACAAAGACATCTGCTCACCGGGTAAAAGCATGTTGCCAGAATAATTTAACGGTGCTCGCACAAGCAAGAGGGACAAAACGGAGTCTGGGTGTTGGTTTTTAAGCTGTTTTCCAAGGAATGGGCAGTTCTCTAGGGGTTGGGTTTACAATAAGGGGTGTCTGCTGGTTTTTCTGCGCGTTTTTTCCCGCAACACATCCGCGTATATCCGCGAGTGATTTTTCACGCATCCGCACCTATCCGCAAGCACATTTAGGTACCATATGCGCGTGAAAATCCGCTAGCGGAATCCGGAACGCTCGTGTGCAGGCGGCCTAAGGCTCAATATTTATCAGCACCCCATATATCCCATGTTGTCTGTGGCAGATGCTGCATCTATAGTCAGCTTCCTGGTTCCCAAAGAGTGTGAGCATACAGTAAATCCACCTCTTAAAGGGCCAGCAAGTACTCAACTTACAAGACCCCAACCAATTGTGACAGATACTGGGCTTTTTAAGGCTACTCTGTCCATCAACAGGTGCCTAAGTATTCAGTCTCTATTGTGCTGTGGTGCTAGTTGTTTACTGTCTGGTTTTCCTGATAGTAGACCCATGTTTGAACCACCCAGCTTTCCTGATTTACTTAATTCCTGATCCTGGCTTGTTTATTTACTGCATATTTCTCTGTCTACTACCTGCCCTGACCCTTGGCCTGTTTCTTGACTACAAAATGCATCTACCTGCCCTGACCCACAGTCTGTTTATCAACCAAGTAAATTATTTGCTAGTTATGACCTCAATTTGTTCCTCCAACGTGTCTCTGTCTACACCCTCCGCTACTTCATTATGGTTTTTCTTACCGTGCAATGTCTGTAATGCCAGCTGTCTTTATACCAAGAAAGCAAGTATAACACTGTTAATGGAACACTATACTGTATTCCGGTAACTGTATGGCAATGTTTAAAGAAGTACTTCCGCATTTCATCCCGGCATATTGAGATTCATATATTTTGAAACCTTTCATCATAGACAGCTGTGCCATATGGTCACTATCTAACCACCAGTCCAGAGCTTGCTTTTGCTCTACTTCCTTTGAACTACAGGATTACATCAGCATCTATCAAATCCGTCCTGGTGGCTTTCAGACCCTTCCCTTCCCTACAAAGCTCCACCCTAATTGTTCCATTGAATGTCCACCATGCATTGAATACTGCTGACCACTGGCATAACTATAGAGTATGTGCTTGCACCCAGGCCCAGGAGCTCTAGGGGGCCCATAAGGTCTCTCTTCTCTATATAGGGAGCCTAGTACTATGAATAAAGCATTATAGTTGGGGGCCCTGTTACAGGTTTTGCTTTGCGGCACAGGAGTTTCAAGTTTTCTGCTGACATTATAGTTTCTGCCCTATCTAAGGACAGCAAGTAGCCTCCAAGAGTGCAGGGATGAATACCATGTTTCCCCTAAAATAAAACCATGTATTATATAATTTTTGCACCAAAAGAGGCACTCAGTCTTATTTTTGGAGGATGTCTTATTATACCTACCTATCAGGCTTGGTCTGGTTCCCTCCTGCTGATTTCCGGAGTTTCAGTGCGCTTGCTGCAGCCCTCAGCCAACCACAGAAGATTGCTTCCTGATTCATAAATCCTGCCTCCAGGAAGCGATGGCTCTGATTGGTTCTTGAATGCTGCTCAATCAATCAATTCAGCACTCGCTGAACCAATGCAATGGTTGTGATTGGTTAATTGAGTGCTGCATTTATTGGTTGAGCAGCGGTCGACAACCAATCATAGCCATCACGATGTGTAGGCAGGATTTATAAATTGGCCAATTGATGCCATGGCTAAGCCAATTCATAAATCTGACCTTCACAACACGGTGGCTGCGCTTGGTTCTTCAACTGCTGCTCAACCAATCAATGCAGCACTTGATTAACCAATCACAGCCATTGCATTGGTTCATCAAGTGCTGCATTGATTGGTTGAGCTGCACTCAAGAACCGATCAGAGCTATCGCTTCCTGGAGGCGGAATATCCCAATCAGGATTTAAATGTAAAATAAGATCACAGGGGTACCCTTGGGGTATCATGGTAGTCTTGGGCTTTATGAAGACCCCCAGGAATGCCATGATTGTTTGCCTATTACGAATGTGCCTGTGTCACATCTTTAATATCATAGTATTGCATTATACTATATAAGCAATGAAACAATTGCAAGTTCAAGTCTCCTATGGGGACTAATAAAAAAAAGTAAAAATAAAAAAAATCTAGAATTTTTAATTATAAAAATAAGACATTAAAAGTAAAAAGAAAAACGTTTTCCCAGTCATTGTATCAAAAAATAAAGAAAAACAAAAAATCGGTATCCGATTTATCTCATTATTGGTCACTCTGTCTTCAAGAAAATAGGAATATAAACCTATCAAATAGTCATATGTTCCCCAAAATGATACCAATACAAACTACAATGTGTCCCTTAAAAACAAGCCCTCATACATCCCCATGGACAGAAAATAAAAAACGTTATGGGCTTCCACCCTTCCAAGTTGTTTTCCTTCCTTCTTAGGGCCACATCTGACCGTGTGCAGTACTGTTGAGGGTGCTTTTTGCAGTGTTGCACCTTTTTTTTTTTTTTTTTGTATATCGGCCGTGCAGAGCATTGCGTCCTCAGTCTGCAGTAATTTTACATAGTATAGGGCCAGTAGTGCTGAGGCAGGGACAGTGAAAAACGTGAAAGACATATACTGTCTATATAGGCAGTGGGCTTTTCCAAAAAAATTTGGGACAAAAAATCTATTTGGGCTGCCTGTGACCATCCTGACTGTGCTGCGTCTCTGCTGGGGGTAGTAGTCCTAATTAATACGCAGCCAGCTAAGTGTTACAGCAGGCTTGCGCAAAATTCTTTCCTGGCTCTGCTGTGTGTTCCGTAAGCGAAGTCAGCCTCCAACCACAGACCAATAAGCGGCACATTTAATTACAGCGTTCTGTTTCTGCACTACTGGTAATACACCATGCTGAGGGGTAGGGGTAGGCCTAGAGGACGTGGACGCGGGCGAGGACGCGGAGGCCCAAGTCAGGGTGTGGGCACAGGCCGAGCTCCTGATCCAGGTGTATCGCAGCCGACTGCTGCGGGATTAGGACAAAGGCACGTTTCTGGCGTCCCCACATTCATCTCACAATTAATGGGTCCACGCGGTAGACCTTTATTAGAAAATGAGCAGCGTGAGCAGGTCCTGTCGTGGATGGCAGAAACTGCATCCAGCAATCTATCGATCACCCAGAGTTCTGCGCCGTTCACTGCTGCAACTCTGAATCCTCTGGCTGCTGCTCCTCCTTCCTTCCAGCCTCCTCACTCCATTACAATGACACATTCTGAGGAGCAGGCAGACTCACAGGAACTGTTCCCGGGCCCCTGCCCAGAATGGGCAGCAATGGTTCCTCTACCACCGGAGGAGTTTGTCGTGACCGATGCCCAACCTTTGGAAAGTTCCCGGGGTCCGGGGGATGAGGCTGGGGACTTCCGGCAACTGTCTCAAGAGCTTTCAGTGGGTGAGGAGGATGATGACGATGAGACACAGTTGTCTATCAGTGAGGTAGTAGTAAGGGCAGTAAGTCCGAGGGAGGAGCGCACAGAGGATTTGGAGGAAGAGCAGCAGGACGATGAGGTGACTGACCCCAGCTGGTTTGCTAAGCCTACCGAGGACAGGTCTTCAGAGGGGGAGGCAAGTGCAGCAGCAGGGCAGGTTGGAAGAGCCAGTGCGGTGGCCAGGGGTAGAGGCACGGCCAGACCGAATAATCCACCAACTGTTTCCCAAAGCGCCCCCTCGCGCCATGCCACCCTGCAGAGGCCGAGGTGCTTAAAGGTCTGGCAGTTTTTCACTGAGAGTGCAGACGACCGACGAACAGTGGTGTGCAACCTTTGTCGCGCCAAGATCAGCCGGGGAGCCACCACCACCAGCCTCACCACCACCAGCATGCGCAGACATATGATGGCCAAGCACCCCACAAGGTGGGACGAAGGCCGTTCACCACCTCCGGTTTGCACCACTGCCTCTCCCCCTATGCCCCAACCTGCCACTGAGATCCAACCCCCCTCTCAGGACACAGGCACTACCGTCTCCTGGCCGGCACCCACACCCTCACCTCCGCTGTCCTCGGCCCCATCCACCAATGTCTCTCAGCGCACCGTCCAGCCGTCGCTAGCGCAAGTGTTGGAGCGCAAGCGCAAGTACGCCGCCACGCACCCGCACGCTCAAGCGTTAAACGTGCACATAGCCAAATTGATCAGCCTGGAGATGCTGCCGTATAGGCTTGTGGAAACGGAGGCTTTCAAAAGCATGATGGCGGCGGCGGCCCCGCGCTACTCGGTTCCCAGTCGCCACTACTTTTCCCGATGTGCCGTCCCAGCCCTGCACGACCACGTCTCCCGCAACATTGTATGCGCCCTCACCAATGCGGTTACTGCCAAGGTCCACTTAACAACGGACACGTGGACAAGCACAGGCGGGCAGGGACACTATATCTCCCTGACGGCACATTGGGTGAATTTAGTGGAGGCTGGGACAGAGTCAGAGCCTGGGACCGCTCACGTCCTACCCACCCCCATAATTGCGGGCCCCAGCTCGGTGGTGGTATCTGCGGTGGTGTATGCTTCCTCCACTAAACCACCCTCCTCCTCCTACGCAACCTCTGTCTCGCAATCAAGATGTGTCAGCAGCAGCACGTCACCAGCAGTCGGTGTCACGTGGCGTGGCAGCACAGCGGTGGGCAAGCGTCAGCAGGCCGTGCTGAAACTACTCAGCTTAGGAGATAAGAGGCACATGGCCCCCGAACTGCTGCAGGGTCTGACAGAGCAGACCGACCGCTGGCTTGCGCCGCTGAGCCTCCAACCGGGCATGGTCGTGTGTGACAACGGCCGTAACCTGGTGGCGGCTCTGCAGCTCGGCAGCCTCACGCACGTGCCATGCTTGGCCCACGTCTTTAATTTGGTGGTTCAGCGCTTTCCGAAAAGCTACCCACGCTTGTCAGACCTGCTCGGAAAGGTGCACCGGCTCTGCGCACATTTCCACAAGTCCCACACGGACGCTGCCACCCTGCGCACCCTGCAACATCGGTTTAATCTGCCAGTGCACCGACTGCTGTGTGACGTGCCCACACGGTGGAACTCTACGCTCCACAAGTTGGCCAGGCTCTATGAGCAGCGTAGAGCTATAGTGGAATACCAACTCCAACATGGGCGGCGCAGTGGGAGTCAGCCTCCTCAATTCTTTACAGAAGAGTGGGCCTCGTTGGCAGACATTTGCCAGGTCCTTGGAAACTTTGAGGAGTCTACCCAGATGGTGAGCGGCGATGCTGCAATCATTAGCGTCACCATTCCTCTGCTATGCCTCTTGAGAAGTTCCCTGCAAAGCATAAGGGCAGACGCTTTGCGCTCGGAAACAGAGCTGGGGGAAGACAGTATGTCGCTGGATAGTCAGAGCACCCTCCTGTCTATATCTCAGCGCGTTGAGGAGGAGGAGGTGGAGGAGCATGAGGAGGAGGGGGAAGAGACAGCTTGGCCCACTGCTGAGGGTACCCATGCTGCTTGCCTGTCATCCTTTCAGCGTGTATGGCCGGAGGAGGAGGAGGAGGATCCTGAAAGTGATCTTCCTAGTGAGGACAGCCATGTGTTGTGTACAGGTACCCTGGCACACATGGCTGACTTCATGTTAGGATGCTTTTCTCGTGACCCTCGCATTACACGCATTCTGGCCACTACAAATTACTGGGTGTACACACTGCTCGACCCACGGTATAAGGAGAACCTTTCCACTCTCATACCCGAAGAGGAAAGGGGTTCGAGAGTGATGCTATACCACAGGACCCTGGGGGACAAGCTGATGGTAAAATTCCCATCCGACAGCGCTAGTGGCAGAAGGCGCAGTTCCGAGGGCCAGGTAGCAGTGGAGGCGCGGAGATCAGGCAGCATGTACAGCATAGGAAGGGGAACACTCTCCAAGGCCTTTGACAGCTTTCTGGCTCCCCAGCAAGACTGTGTCACCGCTCCCCAGTCAAGGCTGAGTCGGCGGGAGCACTGTAATAAAATGGTGAGGGAGTACGTAGCCAATCGCACGACCGCCCGCCGTGATGCCTCTGCCCCCTACAACTACTGGGTGTCGAGGCTGGACACATGGCCTGAACTCGCGCTGTATGCCCTGGAGGTGCTTGCTTGTCCTGCGGCTAGCGTCTTGTCAGAGAGGGTGTTTAGTGCGGCTGGGGGAATCATCACGGAAAAGCATACCCGCCTGTCAACTGCCAGTGCCGTGATGCTTACACTCATAAAGATGAACAAAGCCTGGATTTCCCCAGACTTCTCTTCTCCACCAGCGGACAGCAGCGATACCTAAACAATACGTAGGCTGCACCCGCGGATGGAAGCATCGTTCTCTATCACCATCAAAAACGGGGACCTTTTAGCTTCATCAATCTGTGTATTATATTCATCCTCCTCCTCCTCCTGAAACCTCACGTAATCACGCCGAACGGGCAATTTTTCTTAGGCCCACAAGGCTCAGTCATATAACTTTTGTAAACAATGTTTATACGTTTCAATTCTCAATTGAATAAAGCATTGAAACTTGCACCTGAACCAATTTTTATTTTAACTGGGCTGCCTACAGGCCTAGTTACAAATTAAGCCACATTAACCAAAGCGATTAATGGGTTTCACCTGCCCTCTTCGTTGGGCATGGGCAATTTTTCTGAAGTACATTCGTACTGTTGGTACACCGATTTTTGGGGGCCCTCGCCTACATTGTAATCCTAGTAATTTTTAGCCCACCAGCATTTAACATGACATTACATCAGCTGTGTTGGGCACTGCAACGGGATATATTTATGTACCGCCGGTAGGTTCCAGGGAGCCACCCATGCTGTGTGTCCACAGGGACTTCACATTAGGGATTTGTACCTGCCAGTGTCTATGTATTAAAAACCCCGGTCAGACTGGGGCAGGCAGTGTGGGCCGAAGACCACCTGCATTTAATCGGACGTTACCTCAGCTGTGATGGGCAATGCAATGGGATATATTTATGTACCGCCGGTGGGTTTCAGGGAGCCATCCATGCTGTGGGTCCACAGGGAGTTGTAACTGCATGTGTCCACTTCTAAAGAACCCCAGTCTGACTGGGGCATGCAGTGTGGGCCGAAGCCCACCTGCATTTAACATGACATTACATCCGCTGTGCTGGGCACAGCAATGGGATATATTTATGTACCGCCAGTGGCTTCCTGGCACCCACCCATGCTGTCGGTCTACACGGAGTTGTAACTGCATGTGTCCACTTCTAAAGAACCCTAGTCTGACTGGGGCATGCAGTGTGGGCTGAAGCCCACCTGCATTTAACATGACATTACCTCAGCTGTGATGGGCAATGCAATGGGATATATTTATGTACCGACGGTGGGTTCCAGGGAGCCACCCATGCTGTGGGTCCACAGGGAGTTGTAACTGCATGTGTCTACTTCTAAAGACCCCCAGTCTGACT